>NC_031799.1:71645794-71650610 GCF_001522545.3 Parus major | reverse complement strand
GGAGGAAACGCGATTTCAAAATAAATTGTTAATCGCGTTTCTGAGCGCGAGGGAATCGCTGCGTTAGGAAATCACGGCACGTCGAGAAGGGGAGGCCTCATGGGGCTGGCCAAGGCCAAGAAGGATCTCATGGATAACCTTCATGGAAGATGAAGTGTGTGTTTTGGAAAGAGAAATGTCTGTTTTTCCGCCTCTGGAGGTTTTCCTGCTCGCGCTCCTCTTGGGATGCTCCGCCTCACGGCATCGCGCCTCCGCCACAGGTCACCCCTTCCCCTGTCCCCCTGTCCCACGAGAGCCTCAGCAGATAATTATTCTCCAGGAAATGAGGACTCTGTGCCAGCACAGCAGCTTGAATCACCCGAGTTTCTGAGTTTTCAAGGCGTCCCCATGAAGTTGTGTAAAAACTCCACGTTATTAACATTTATTATTTCTGCTGGCCCCTCGCGGGCTGGGTGAGCACATTGATGGTCTCTGCACATGGGAGGCTCCAGGCTGCTGCTGTGGGCAGTATTTCCATTATGGATTTCAGCTGTGCACCCTCAGAATTCGCCAGGATAACGGAAGTGCTGCTTTTCACAACTTCTGTGTTACTAAAGGAAAAAGGAAAAAAAAAAAAGGGGAAAATTCTGAAATTCTGCAACGCTCTGAATTGTCAAGACACTGCAGTTATCTGAGCAAAGACCAATGATAATAAAAATAATAATATCACCTCTCCAGTCCTTTTACTGTTGGGTGTCATGAGAATAAATAGCAATCCTCTTGCTTTTGGAGGAGAATGCAAACAAGGGAAATCACGTTTCAAATGAGATGCTACAATTATCCTTCTTTTTCTCTTTCAATTTTCTTTGCACAGGCATTGGGAGGTGTTTCTAAGGTCATCTTTTAACTCCTATTATTTTGGTCCATTTCATAATCCATTTTGAAGCATAAATCCCATCATTTTATTCTTTCTATTCTGTCATCCCTTTGGAGCCATGTAGTATAAATCACAGGCTGATGTGAAATGAACTAATAAATTGGTACATAATAGGCAATTTCTTTGTATCTTCTGAAGTATTTGTCTGCCACAGAAAGTTGCCTGGGACTCAGTCCATGACACCCACGAGTTTATTCTGGGCTTTGCCACTTTTGTGTGCAGCTTTTTGCCTCCTTACACAGCCAGCAGTTGTGCCACACCGAGTTTCATCCTGCTAAACTGCTCCCATCAGCTTTGGCAAATAAAAAAATAAAAATAAAAATAAAGAAACAAACCCAGAAAGTCTTAAAATATTAAATTAATATCTTGAAACATTAAACCATAAAATATGCCTGTGTGCACACATTATGGAAAGGTAAATGTGGAGTATTTCAGATGGAATGATTCATTTAGGAATAAACGTTTGTCTTGCTGTGTTTGGGTTCTGATAAAACACTGGGGGGAAAAAAAAACCAAAAAGCCTATCTTTGGTAACAAGGAATTTTAAATATTAAGATATTTTCTGTTTCTACTTTCTCCTGCCCCAACCTTCTGTGTTATCTGTTTCTCTTTGGCTGGAAATGTAAAGTTTTCAGGCTGAAGTGATATAGGATATAATTTTAAATGCCTAAGCCCAAACCAGTGGATACGGATTTTCAGTCTATTTTCTCCTGAAACACAGTGAGAAACACAAGGTGGAATTGTTTATAAACACTTGGAATAGCTGATGCTGTGTTCACAGCATCCATCCCCTGGAAACAAATTTCAGGGCTGACAAATGCCTCCATTTTTTGGTGGTCAATGGCAAAGGAATGAATTCCACTCAACTCCTGTGCACAGAATATCCTTCATTTTCAGATGCTCATTGGAGCACCCAAAATCCTTAGGAAGAAAAGCTGCCCCTTATAAAATATATTTCACCTTTTCCCTCAAGGAGGAATATGGAGGGAAAGATCCCTCTTGTGGGGTCAGTGTGTAAAAATATACATGGTTTAATGTTATACAAATTACAATAATCAAAATTTGCAGCAGTAATTTTGAGTTGTTAATGAAGATTATTATTAGGACCTGTTAGTAAAGCAGGGAGCATGACATTAAAAAGTTGCTTGAAGGCATAAGTATTTTCTGTTTTGCAGCCAATCATGGCAAAAAAAAATTAATTTTTATTTTTCTTTTATTTCCTTTTGTTTTTCTTTTTTTTTTTTAATAAAGGAAGAACAGAAAGAACAGCAAGGGGGTTGAAAGGACAAGTTCTTTAAGGCCCCTTCCAACCCAACCCACTCTGGCATTCCACAATTCTACAAGAAACAAAGCTGCCAGGCTTTCTACCAGCCAATTCCACCCTTCCACAGTAATAAAAAAAAGATAAATTTGCATTATGGGACACTTTTTCCCTAGTTTGGGAGTCACAAGTGTGGTTTCTGCAGCTGCCTCAGCAGATGTGGGTGTTCAGAGCCTTCCCTGGATGTGTACCTCAAACAGAGCTGCACCTCAGAGAAGTGGTGCAGAAAACTCTGCAAGCCCAAATTAGGGAGGTAAAGCTTGAGCTGAATATAATTGTGCCCCTCTAGGCACAGAAGTATCAGCTACGACTTCCTGAGGCAATAATTAAATTAATGCATAATGAAAATTCATTTGTATTAATGAATAGTACATTAAGCAGGCATTAATATTGCATTAATTTTAGATTTAAAAAATCTGATATTATGGAACTTCAGAATATGACCTGTACTTTATTTCTATGTGAAGGACTGTGTGACTTTAGACAAAAACACCCACATCTTTGATGAAAAGGCATGATTGTGCTCTGAGGAGATCTTGGAATTGACCATTCCAGCAGAAAAGAAAACAGGGAAGACTGACTCCTCATAGAATCATGGGTAGAAATTGAAATAGCAGTGTACTTAACAAGAACCACCTTTTTCTTTTTTTTTTTCCTAGCAAGTAGATTTAGCAAAATCTATCTTCCTCTATGGGAAAATCAAAATATCTTTCAACACCACTGAGGAATTTGCTGTCTAGCAGAGGGCAACAATATGATTGGAAAACAAATAAATAAATAAACAGATCAGTATTAAGATAGCTTAAAGGACTAGTGACAGAGCTCAGCAATCACTTTTAAAGCAAAACTGTTGATTTATCCCCTGCTGGAAGAGTAAAATGAGGCTCAGCAGAGCTGGGCATTGTCTCGTTGAAGGCTGGCTGGGCTTCCAGCTGCCTGGTCAAAAAGGTCCATGAGACACCAAGGAAAATTGAAAGTGAAAAATGAACCCAGCATCTTCAGCACTGACTATGAAAGGAACAAAATAAATAATATTTTTTTTATTTTTTTTTTTAAGTGGGTGGGGAAAATAAAAGGGGGAAAAAAGAGAAAATTAAAGATAAAAAAAAGTTTCAGTATCGAAACCAGCAGGAATCTCTGTGGAGCAGCAGTGCCAGAGAACTGGGATCACCTGGTGTTCTACACCATGTGCATTAGGTCTCATCCAAAGGCAGGAAACTGTCTCCAGCAGCAAAATGACCTGTGGACCTGTCACCTGCAGAGCACAGCTACAACCACTTTCCTCTGAGCCCATTCTGGGGAAGAAACAGAGGGAAAAAATTGTACAAAGAGGAAAAAAAAATTAATTTTTCATCCCAAAAAATGTGTTGAGACCAGCCTCATTGGAAGAAAAAGATAAGACTGGGGGAAAAAAAAGAATGGTTTGGAAAAGGTTCAGATAATTAGGAGGTGAAATGGAAAGTTTGGACAGCTGAGTTTGAATGGGTTTGGTGTGAAATGAAGCTTAAATGAAGGCTTAAAAGAAGTTTGGTGGGGTTTGTGTATAAAACAAGTGAAAAGAATTGCTTTGAAAGTGAAGAACCTAGAAACCTACTGCAGAAGGATGTTATACTGGTGAAATATATATTCACTAGTACATGTTGGTGAAAGGGGAAAATATACAGATATGAGAAGGAGAAAGGGACAGTGATGAATGTACAGCACTTAACTGCTAGAAAATACAGAAATGTTACCTCTCTTGTACAAACATGTACATTCAGGATATTTCTGTGGGCTCCTGAAATGCTGACTGGAGTGTAAATAACAAATGTGTGTAATTAAGAATGCCCAACCTGCTGTTAGCTCTGCAGAGAAACACGTGAGCCATTAAGGATGGCCATTTGGCAAGGCAATAACTCAATATAACCTGGAACAAGGCTCCCAAATGTGGGGTTTGCTGTCCCATTTTTGAAAAACAAACCAGCATTTTAAACCCTTGGAGAGCTGCAGCTGAAAGTTCTTCGTAGCCATGAATGGGTTAGAAGCTCCTCTTACTTTTGTAGGATTTAACCTTTGAAATAGATTTCATTTTAAAACCAGGACATGGGACTTCTGCTTGCTCATAAATTATTCCAAAGTGCTCTACTTGAGCATAATACCAAATTTATTTGACTGAGACAAAATTTGCCTGGTGTGACTGCTCTGATGAGGCTGAGGAGTTCCATACAGAAAGGTTTTAGTGCAGCAAACCAAAATAAATACACTTGGCTTGTAAAAAACTGCTTTTCTCATGAGCTGTGGAGTGACAGGTTGTCTCCCCATCATGTTCACAGGACCTGAGGTCAGGTGAGCTCAGGTTTTGGCTGCAGCATCTCACAGTTCACCTCATCCACTTTTCAAATTTGATTTTATTTGATTTTCAAATGTGATTTTATTTTTCTTTATTGCAGAAGGCAAGTGCAGCTCTTGAGGGAAAAAAAAATAGGCTTAAAAAATAAAAATATATGAGCTGTATGAGTGCTGACATCACTGAAGTCAATAATTGAACTTTCAGTGGGAGCAGTCTGAGGCCAGTGCTCTGTGCTTTCAGAAGCTTTCTT
>NC_031799.1:71628999-71645249 GCF_001522545.3 Parus major | reverse complement strand
TATAATATAATATAATATAATAATATTATAATACTCATTTAACCAAGAGGTTTTGATATATTTTATGTAAATAAAGTATGCTGGGATACTCCTCTATGTTTGCAATTAAACCTCTTGCTCACAAGAGCCACAGGAGCAATCAGAAAAAAAATTGCAAGGAATATTTTGAATGGCATGAAGGCAAAAATGTGTTTCTTTGTTACAGGGGAATTTACTTCTTACCACCTCCACCAAACCTGCCAAAAAAAACCCCAAACAAACAAAAAACACCAAAAAAACCCCCCAACATATAAATAAATAATAAATAATACAATATTTAAATTATAATTATATAATAATTATATAAAATAATTATAATTATACAAATAATTATAATTACTTGAGTTAACAGTGTTGTAAATGACTACAGAGGGTGACAGACTGTGTGGATTCCACTCCCCACTCCAGCATGCCCAGCACATTTAAAAGTAGGACTCACGTGAGCATTTAAGAAGTTAAAAAGTGAAAATGAATAAATCAACATTTTAATAAGTACCAAGACATATAAAGAAGCAATTTCCACTGCTGGGATATCTCACTGGAAACTCTTCTCCTGGGAAATAAGGCAGTATCTTCAGCAAACAAATATTGAAATAATATTGAGGGGTTTCTCTCGATGAAGGAAAAAAGAAAATACACAGGAAAAAAACCCCAAAATTGCTGAACACACATGAAACCTCACCAAGGATTTCTTGGAGCTGTGATTTTTCCTTAGAGTTTTTTGGAGATAAGCCATAAAACACAGAATCAGTGAAGATACATGTGAGACTTCATCTGGGAACAGGTGCACTTCAACATTTTCACTTTCCTGGGCATATCTGCTTACAGGAAAACTGCCCAGGACACCTGAGGCCAGCCTCAATCTCATTACCTTTATTGCAGAGAGTCAAAAGTGCTGCTGAAAAGCACAAAACCAGCTGAAAATTGTGTTAGAAACCAATTCTGGCTGCCACTGAGCAGGGAGTGAATAGAGAACCACACTGATGGAAATGCTTTCAGAAATTACTTTAAAAATTAGTGTTTTGGTTGTTTTTCTAATAATACATTTTCAATTTTGAAAAGGAAAAAAAAAAATTATCTCATTTTTTACCAAAATGCTACCCATATCTTGTTATCCTCCCCACTTGTCCTAGGCACCAAGCTATAATGTAATTTAAGGCATTATAAGCTGTCTATGAACTTTGAATGTCTGAAATACACTGAGTTTACAAAGAGAAACAAACTAATTTGCAAGTGGCTGCAGCTCATACATTAATAAAAATGCAGTCAGTTCTGCTGTTTATTCACAAAACTTTCCCTGATTTAGGAGTCTTTTCTGTGCTGGGGCATTCCCTCACCATCTCCAAGAAGATGAATTCCTGTGGGAATTCAAGGATGCTCAGGTGCCAATTTATCACCCCTTCTCTCTCTCCCAGAGCACGTTCCAGTTCGGAGCTGCTGGATGCCAAACCATTTATTTCACACCTGTACAGGTTTCCCTGCCCTTTCCCCCTCTCTCCTGCAGCATTGTCTCAATTTTCCCTGGCACAGGGAAAATACACCCTTGCAGCTTTGCCCCTCATAGTCATGAAAATTTCATGGCTAAGAACATCTGATTTTAAGAAAAATACCCTTTGGTGGGCGTGGTGTAGCTCCCCAGAGGCTGAGGAGTTGGGAACACTCATGGAAATGTGATTTCAAGGGGCACCACCACTCACCTGGAGGATTCCAGCAGCCAGAAAACATTTTAACAGGTTACTGAGGTATTTCATAGCAGGAAGACCTTGCAAGGATGTAACTTCTCCAGAGTTCTCTTACCTGCCAAAGTCCTCAGCTGTCTGCAAATCTCCAGCTTCTCATCTGAAACGCGCCAAAATTTTATTATTTATGTGTTACTTGCTCCTCTGCACCCCCTCACTGTCCTAGCTGGAAGCTCTGTGTGAAGTGGTCTGAATTTAGTCTAAAAATAAATTTGTAAAATTAGTTAATAACAGAAAGCATCTACAAAGCATCATCCTGTCATACACGATGTGGTAATCCCTTAGTGAGAGAAATGCCATCTGTTTTCCAACAGGAACTGATGTTATACCCAGGTATTTTTCATGTCTAAGTCTCGGTGCATTCCCTGTGATCTAAATCACGAGCTCTGGAGCATTTTTGAGGCCACCACAATTCCACCTCAGACTCAAACCAGGTAATAGAGCTGTGTAGTGGCATCTATTGCACACCCACACCAATTTCAAGTGGTTGACACACATTTTCTCCTATTCCTTCACCTCTTCTCTCTTTGTACTTTTTTTAAATTTTT
This sequence comes from Parus major, assembly GCF_001522545.3. Classification (NCBI taxonomy): domain Eukaryota; kingdom Metazoa; phylum Chordata; class Aves; order Passeriformes; family Paridae; genus Parus; species Parus major. The sequence goes on along the minus strand of NC_031799.1, from coordinate 71,642,923 downwards.
TTTTAACCCTACATATTCTGTTTTTTGCCCAGAAATGGAAAGCATGGAGTGCAGAGGGGATAGAAGGTGGGACAGTTTCTTTTAATCACAGGTAAGTCAGGGAAAAAGAGGTCACGTCTTTTTTCCACACAAAAAAAACCAAAAAAAAAAAACCAAAAAAAAAAAACAAAAACAGTTATTTGATTACTGACTGAAATCTCATAACTTTTGTGCTGTGAGGCATGAAACTCATCCTGTCAACAGAGCAGCACCTTCAGTGCAGAGTTACTAAATATTTATTTCTGCAGCCGTGTTCTGCAAAGCTTCGACAGCTTGGATTGAGTCCTGCTCCCAGGCCCTTTCCCTTTTTTATTGATCACATTAACACTTTTAACACTCTGCCTTCATAAATGGTCACCAGAGAGCATTCACTCACCACTCCTGCACGGAGCAGCACTGTGTTTGCAGGTGCATAAATCAGACTAATTGCCTCCATCCACTCGGGGTCACAGAGTGTTCATCTCGCACGCTTGGTACCAGCCAGACCCTCCAATGAACCCTCAGCACTTTCCTGCCTTTCTAGAGCTGCTCTAAAAGCTTCCCAGGACCTGCAGGATCCTGTCCTGATGGGACACTTGTGGATGGGTTCTTTTTCCCCCTTGGACTGGGATTGGTGAGAGAGAGGCAGTTTTCTCTTGTTCAGACTTGGCTGTTTATTCTCCTTTTATCTGCATTTCATGGATACAGGGTACAAGGAGCTGAGTGCACTAAGATAGAAAGGGGTAAAATGGCCAACAAAGATCTTCTTCAAGGTCTTTTATATGTTCATTTACCCAATTAACAAATGCCAGGTAATTTATTCTTCTTAGTGACCCAATGACCCATCACCTGCTCACTGCACTGCAGCATCTTCTATCAAATCACTCACTGCCACCCAAAAACCTCGAGGAGAAGAAGATGAAGAAGAAAGAAGAAGGAAGAAGGGACAACACCCTAAATCCTTTATCTTGTCTTCTGTTTTCTAAACTACTTTAAGCTCCACACTTTAACTTTTTCACCCAGTGACTTAAGAAAACTCTCCAATTTACACACACTCCTAGATTTTCTATTTAACAGTTGTTTTCAGGGTGTTATATGAAATTCAGTGTTCTCTTGGGTGTCAGAGACAGGTATCAGAGATAAGGGCACACTCTCTGTGCCTCTGACTCCAACAGATCCCTTGCTCCAGGCCCATTAAAAAATTAAAAGCAAGGATGCAGATTCCACCTCTGGGTGGGAAAAGCTGCAGCCCCTTGCCAGGAAATCCTTTCTGAAAGACAAAATAATTTTGTCAGAGATGAAATCTTTTCAACACAGTGAAGTTTTCAACTCAACAAAGTTATTTCACAAGCACAGGAGTGGAGAAGAAAAAGGTTCATGGAGATGGGAAACCTGCTGAATCTGCCTTAGGATGTGACTTTCTTGATTTAGCATAAATTGTGGGGGAAAATCTCTCCTCATGAATCACAGCCAGGCCTCGAGCCTTGGCTCTCCCACCTGTCCTGGTTATGGGCATGTAACCACTCATAACAAATTTTGAACAATTACCACCAAAATTGTGGTTGTCCACTAAAATTGGGCTTTTGAGATGAGTCAGACCTCACTTTTCTTTTTTATTTTTTTTCCTTTTTTTTTTTTTTTTTTTTAATAAAAGATTTGGGAAGAGGCTGCACTGTTACATCCCTGTGGCTGTCCTGGGTCATCTGGGGGCCCACAGGATGGCACCATCCTGAAGATGCTAAAATGAATATTGCATGGCACAATATCAGCTCAGCACAGCATTACAGCCTCTTTTCATAAAGAGGAAAGTTCTCAGAGAAGGGAATTTTCTTGAATACATATTCAGTGTATTAACTTTCAGGTACTTTATGTGATAACAAATGTCATTGAATGTGATATTTATTTTTTTAAATAATTTTTATCCCTTTTTCTTGCCAGACCTTAGATATATATTTAAATTATGTTAAATATATTTAATATGTATTTAAATATATTTAATATATAAATATATTTAATTTATATTTAAATATTATTATATTTAAACATATATTTATACTTAAACTTCAATATTTATATATAATAACATATATTTATAAATTTATATGTTTATAAATTTATAAATTTATATATTTATATATTTTATTTATATATTTATATATTTATATATTTATATATTTATATATAATTATTATGTAAGTAATATGTATTATGTATACTTACATATAGTCTATTATATATCCACACATTATTTGATTAAATAAATTAGTATTTTTCTTACATTATTAATATTTATCTATTAATATGTGTATTGATTTTTATATATTTATATAATACATATTTTTATATATTTATATATAATATATTTATAATTCTGTTTTTATATATATTTTTATATATCATATTTAAACTTTTGTACAGGAAGAACATTTTTTAAAAAGTCATAAAACAAACCATTCTGGAACCTGCTCAGATAAATCAGGCCTGATGACAGGAGTGAGTTTTGAACCCTCCTTGATGGAGCAAACATGTCCATATAATAATCTCTCACAATTGTGCTGCTGCTTCCACAAAGACAAAACACTCCAGGAAATGATGGTTGTTCTCCTTGAAACTTATGGAGCAGGTTCCTCTTCATCTTACAGACCACTCATATGGGTCATTTGAAATAAAATTCAAGGCACTTTTAATCAAAACCAAGGTCAGTTTAGTTGGGCCTGTAGGGAGAGCTACCAGGAGAATAAAAGTAGAGTGAAATTATCCTTGTGGGGATAATAAATTCACTTAAAGAACATTTGAAGCCTAGAAAATAAGAGTTAAAGATAATATGATTAATCACTGAATGCTTGAAGAAAGTAGATATAAACTGAGAATAAATGTCCTAACCAAAACCTTGTTGATTTGGGCTCTCTCTATTAACCTTTCTTTATCTCAACCCTAAAGTTTCCTCACTTTTGCCTTTTCAGGTCCCCAGCAATGCATAGCTGAGTTGCCTTTCAGGACTGAGCCACCAGAAATGCAAAAATCTGGATACAGATCTTGAAAAGGGGATTTGAGATCAGGAAACCTATGCTAGCAAAATGGTTTAAATACATTCATTTGCTGAAGTGACAGCAGCAAAGACATTGCACATTCAAATATACTCATAATATTACTCACAAGGTATTCACCGTGAAATGCTCAGCTTTTCAAGCTTCTGACAACTTGACTTTAGGATTATGGAACAGTTTTCCCTCTCCTCTCACAAATTCTAGGTATTTTTCCTTTCCAAGACCTTACCTAGCCTTTGGGTATATCTTTTGTTGGGCTGCTCTAAATTGCCAGCTTGGAAAGCTTTCCTTGCTGTGCACTCAGGATTATCTTTTCAGCACCATGAGATCAGGAAGAATTTCCTGATTTTAGAATAAACCATTTTTATGCTTTGGTTTTTTTGGGGGCTTTTTATTTGTTTGGTTTTTTTGTTGGTTTTTTTTATCTTGTTCTGAGCTTTGCTTCCTCTCTGTCTCCCTCCTTGTGTTGCCTTGAAATTTTTGAGCCCAGACTTCCTGAATTGCTGAATGGTTTGAGGGTGTTTGTGGCAGAAAGGACGTTCTTTAGAAACACTGAAGTTCTCTTTTTTACCTCATTACCCATGAGTTAAATCCTGGAGTAGTGAAGGGCATTCACGCGGTGCCTTCACATTAAATTCCTCTCGGGAAAAAGCCCTAATTGAATTTAACTTTTCCATGGCACCAACATCCTCTCCCAGTTGCCACCCTCACTTCTTAGGACACCACTCCCCACCAGAAAAAATCCAGCTGAGCAAGCCCCAGATAAAAAAGTGCAGCCTGTAAAATGTTTATTTTATCATTAGCTTCTGTGAACACCAGCAAAAATTTGAAGACTGTTGCAGTTCATTTGATACCATCCAGCCATAAATCTCTGCCACGTGTAGGAGAACATTCCCCTTCCACTCAACAAATTCACCTTCAAAACACAACTGTGCTCCACCTTGGCATGCAGAGCTTTCAAAAAACATGAAATTTCCACAGATAGAAATGCAGAAGTCCAGATCATGTCTGTGTGCAGAGTTGTCAGGTCATTCTCAAGACACCTGGTATCTTTGGTAAAGTGAATTCTTTATGCAGAAGGAACAATAATCTCTCTCCCACAAACCTGAATCCAAGGTTGATGTTGCTTACTGAGGCCCTAATTAATTAATTTAGTGAATATTTATGGGAAAAGAGGTTAAAAAAATTACAAGCAAAAACCAAAGTACTGCAAAAAAAACTTTGAACAGCTGAATTTTTTTTTTTTTTTTATTTTTTTTTATTTTGTTACTTCTAGGGAGCTTTTCAACTTCTTCCACCTCTGTTTGCTTTCCCCCTTCACCACCCCAAAGAAATCTCTTTTTTCCCCCTTTTCCTTACTCTTTTGAGCAAAAATTGCAAGTCCTAATAGATAATAATAGCTCATGCCATAGAATACAGACACATTTCCTTTATGGTTGGTTGGTTGGTTGGGTTTTTTATTTTCTGATGTGCTTTCAGGGAGGGTTCCTCACAATTTTCCATGGTTTTCCAGTCTTCAACCCCCACCTTGCTTGTTCTCAGCTTTCCTTTCCCATGGAGCTTGCTTTAAAATTGTCACAAATTTTAAAGCCGTGAGGCATCAGATTATATTTTAACGTCTTTGCCATGGGGAAACCCAAGAAAAATGTGTTTCTGTTGACTCTTTGACTTCTTTCCCAAAGAGAAATCCCACGTGTGAGGCTTTGCCTTTGTCACAGCAAGAATCACTCCATCCTATAACTCCTCACTCCCTATCTCCCATCCACCTTGACCAGGCTTGAAGTGAAATCGTCCCTCTTTGTGCTGCTGATTGAAGGGTAGGGGTAAAAAACAAAGAATGCAGGGCGTGATCTCTTTATTTGAGTAGAATGGAGGTGATAAATACAGAATGGTAACATTTAGGTTATTCCTGGAATTCCCAAGTTTCCTGTTATTTTCTCAGAGCAATCCCAATGCTCCTCCTTCCCTCTGCAGGGCTGATCTCAGGGATAACAACCTCGGTTGTTACAGCTCTGTAAAACAAGAGATAAGCAAAAGAAATAGAACCTCCACAAAACATAAATTGTCAATTTTCATTCTATTTCCATTCATGTCTCAATTATTATAAGATAAGTGTTAACTATAAATGCATAGAAATCTAAAGTCATCACATGGGGCAGGGTTTACTTACCTTCCCCGTGAAAACAGCCCAATTGTTATGTCAGAATCTAATCAAGATTATAGTCCTGATTACAGATCTAGCTGAGTCACACTCAAAATTTTGTCATGGCCAAGAACAGGAATCCAGTGATATGCAAAATAAGTAATTTAGTATCAGGATAAGTAAAACCATAACAGCTTAAACAAAGAGTGTTTAATTAAAGAACAATTAAAAGTTTGGAAAAAAAATGAAGAAAAAGAAAAACCTCACAAAATCACCACAAATCCCTCGATAATCACAATACAATACAATACAATAACAATAACAATGCAGTATACTGGAGATAGACTTCTAGATTCTAACCATTTTCCTGGCTGTTTCCTCATATTTTGACCACAGCAGGTTGTCAGCATCCCAAGTTCTTCACTTGGAGCAACTTGATGATGGTGGGGGTTTCTTCTTTACTCCAGGACCTGCTTGTGGGTTATTTTATGTTTATTAATGGACTTTATTAATGTGATTTATTAACGTGCTTCACCCTGTAAGTCACAGTCCATCCGAACAAACAATATACACAGGGACCTTTTCACACTGGACACTTGTTCTTTGTTCTTTATTTTTCCCCAAAAAGCTGACTTTTCCCAGTTTTCACTTATTTAACTGATTAATGATGAGTTGTCTACAGGCATCCTGTGCTGCCTCTGTCTTATCACCCCACAGCTCCTCCTCTTCTTCACATCCCACACCTCCATTTCCCAAGGGCCCTGCTCCCACTCCAGGACTCCAATCCTCTATGCCACACCACCATCTCACCCAAAAATATTTCATTTTACAGAAGAATAATGGCTTGTTACACTTACCTACACAAAAACCCTGCTTGTATCAGGCAAAGACAAGCAAAAGTAAAATAAATTAGGGATAGCCTTCTGGTCTTTGGAAAAATTACTGATGTGGTTACACCATGAAAAAACAGAGCTCCAGGCAGCCCAGGAGAGGTTTGGGCAAAATCAGCCTGGGAAGCCTCAGTCTTGAGGCCTTGCAGTGGTTGAAATATTTAATTTTTCAGGGCTGCCAGCCTTGCAGTGCCTCGAGCACTGCATCAATTCCTCTGCAAAATGAGCACACCACTGCAAGGTGTGTGAATGTGTAAATAAGGATAAGCTTGTCTTGTGAATTTTTTGCTGTTTGTAGGGAAAACACATACTGAAAGAAGCAACATTTACTTGGGAAATAAACTTTCATCAGGCTTATTATAGTCCAAAGAAATACCTCTACATTTTGGGAGGGGTGTAGAACAAGGGGTAAGACACAGACACAATCAGGAATTAATGAATTACTCTTGCCAGAGCTCAAAAAGCATTTGGGCAACACACTCAGGCACATGGTGGGATTTTGGGGATTGTTCTGTGCAGGGCCAGGAGTTGAACTCAATGAGCTTTTGAGGTCCCTTTCAGCTCAGGAGATCCTCTGATTCCATGAGATGTAAATGTGCTGCAAGCAGGAGTCTTGGAGAATTCTGGGCTCCTTATCAAAGTAAGAATCTTTCAGTAAACCTGGTCTCAACTCTTTGCTTCATAAAAACTTCACATATCACCAGGTACCACTACAAAAGTAAAGTCAAAAGAAAATTCCTTCTTATTCCAAGTCTGAAAGATTAAAAATGCAGCAATGAGAGATTCCCTGTCGCCCTTGGTAAGATAGACAAATGACACCAAAACAAAATTTGTTCAGAATTTGAGCTCTAAAGCCCCAATCCCAAAAACACAGCTCAACTCCAATTATCCTGAAGAAATTTAATGTTGTTCACACTGGGCATCATTAAGATGCAACAGACAATTACCCTTAATTAGGCTGCAGATGCTGAGCACCTTTTCCAGTCTCACCTGTCACTCAGAGCAATGTGTCCTCCTGGGTCTGAAGCAGGATTAAACCCTCCCAATGAAGAGGACTTTCCCAACACAACTAAGGTGAATTTAAATATCAAAGCCACCTGGAAGAGGTCAGCATAACAATGAAATAAAATATTGGTTTTGAGCTTCCCAAAATTTTGCATTCAACATTTTTATAAATTTCACCATTCATGGCTTTTAATTTTTAAACCACCACCTCCACTGAAAATTAACAAAAATGTGGGGTGAATTAAAAGGTTATATAACCCCAAAAGAAAACTACATGCATTTTTCTGTTCAAAAAAGTGTTTCAGCTGACTTTTTTTGTTTGTTTTTTTGGTACTTATTTCACAAGAGGCTGCTTTATTTTTCCAATATGAAAGTTTTACAAGGTTTTTAATCCATGCACGAAATCAGAACAATTTACCATTTGCTTTTTTTGAGATTTTCTCACATAAAAAAATCACGTTGTACTTACTGTTTCCCTTTGTTCCATCCCCAGAGTTATGCCTATAAATTTAGTTGTCCCTGAAGTGATATGGTTATAAATAAATCTGATGTGCTAGCAGAGCTAATTACTTAAAGCCTCACAAGCTCAGTTGATTCCATGTACATTCACCAACCATGCATTGAGAGCAGCATTTATATGGGATTTATATGGTGTTAATGCATCATCTGCTGATGAAGAGAGTGACAACACTACCTGGGAAACCCAGTATGGAGTTTTATTTTGGAAACACGTCTGTGTATCAGCAGCTGATTCTGCATCAGACATTTACTTTAGCAGACAGCTGATAAATTCAGACAGTAGTCAAACCAGCCATCAAGACCAGAGGTTATTGACAATTCCCTTGCGGTGAGTTTACACTCAGCAGAAGCTTTGGTGAGCAAAGGAGATCATTAAACACAAGATTCTGTCCTAAGTGGGAGGCTCCAGCGAGGGACAGATGATGCCAGATGGATGTGGCTCATCACAGGAGCTTGGTCCTAGCCCAAACAAACTCAAATCCATCCTGTCAGCCCCTGAACAAACCAGCAGAGTGGAGGCAGGAACCTCAGCCAAACCCTAATAAGGCACTGTAATTGTCTTGTTTCTTTGCATTCTCTATCCAAATCTAGCAACCACGTTGTTGACTTTGCCCTTCAGCAGCTCAGAATGCACTTTGTCTCACATCAAAGATCTCGTGTTTGGCTCAGGGTGACAGGGCTGAAGGCACAACACAGCCCCAAGGCTGTGAGGCTCTGGTACCCGGGGCCAGGGCATCACAAGGTGCTGCCCACGAGTCCCCCACAGCACAGAGGAAACCCTCTGTGTGAAATGTGTGGTCTGCAGCACAGCAGCAGCAGTGGACGATGAGTTTTGGTGCCCAAAATCAGACTACAGCACTTCTCCTCTGTCCTGAGAGTCACCCATTCCACAGAATCACAGAATGGTTTGGATTGGGAGCCACCTTCAAACTCATGCAGCTAGTGCTGGGTTTGGGATAGGGTTAACTTTTGTCATGAAAGCTCTTTTGGGGCAGGTTTGGATTTGTGGTGGAAGTGGTGTTGATAGCACAGGGATGTTTTTGGTTCTGCTGGGCAGTGCAGAGTCTGGACTTCTGGGGAGGTCGGAACACCTGCCCATGGGAAGTGGAGAATAGATTCCTGCTTTTGATTTGCTTGTTAAACTCAGTCAAACTCTATCTCAGCTCATGAGTTTTATCAGTTTTACCCTTCCAAATTTCTCCAGAACCCCTGAGAGTGAGCAAGCAGCTGTGAGGTGCTTAGTTGTTAAACCATGACATAGTTCCAATCTCCCTGCCTTTCTTCTCAAGCACATCTGGTTAAGGAGAGGATGTGGTGGTGCATTTACCTCCCCCTCTCCAGGCTCCAGAGCTGCAGTGTGATCTCAGAACTGCTCCTTAGACCTCAGCTTTGATCAGCAGTGCCTGGGCTGAGCCCCTCTTGAGCTCATTAGAAACACCTTCTGCTCCCAGGAACTTGTGCTGTCTAACGAGCTCCTGCTTTTTAACCAACAGCCTCGGAAATTTATTTTTCTTGCCTGAATCCCATTTTATAATAACGTTTTTGTTGAACTTTCAGAGAAGGTTACTGACCTGAATTATGGCCAGGGTGAAAAATTACTATGATAAAACCACCTTCTTGCTACCCTATAAACAGCAGCCAAGAGACTTTTGAGCTCTCTTGGACAGCAGCAGGCTGGCTCTGAGCAGCATTTTCCTGGGAGTGGGGCACTTCCCAGAGCCAGTGAAGTCTCCAGTTCGATGCACCTGGAGCAAACAGCAACAGTGGGTCCTGAGCTGATTCCCCCACTCCTCAAACTTCGTCCACTGAGAAGATGCAAAGGCATCCTGCATGAGTCAGTCACTGGATTCAAGGGCACTTTTTCACGTGCATAAACCTGGTATGGACTCTTTAGGTCTGTGTGGGAGGAGTATGAAAATGCCACAGAAAATGTACCAGGAATGTGCCTCTCCTAGATACTTTGATTTTTAAGTTAGGCTTGAAAATTAGTTACTCTTGTGCTATAATGTATAAATCTTTTAACTTAATTTAAGCTTAATTTATCAATTAAGCACTGTTAACCTTAAAAGATTTTAAACCATTGGGCCTAAAGTGTTGTTAGGTCCTGAGCTCAGTTTAACCTGGGGGTCCACTCTGAACCTTGTGACTCAATAGGAGGAATTTCCTTATTCCTTTTCATCCTTGCCCTTTCTTACCCTTTCCCTTTTCTCCCCCTTGCCTACCACCCAGCCTCCACATAGATATTTTTTTAGGTTGATTTTGGGCTTAGATTGATTGATTTTAGATTTAGTTTGCTTTTGCTCTGTGTGCTTTAACCACCCAGCCAGGAGCAGAGTGAACATTGCCAGTGAACTCTGCCACGCTTTTGCTTTTGCACTAAACCTGCTTTTGCCAACACTTTTGATTCTTTCAGCCACCTTAAAACTCTGATTGGCAGCAACCTTTCTGCCCAGCACTGAAGGAGAGGACCAGCCTCCCAGCCCTGATGAAGGTGGGCTGTGCTGAGCACCATCTGATGGTCTCACTCTGAATAGTGCTAAAATCCGTGGAAGGGCAAGGTTCCAAGTCCGACCTGGCCCCACGCTCCCTTGGTTATCTCCAGCCAGCTTCCCTGCTCAGCAGCCTGAGCAGCTTGGATTCCCTGCTGACATGTCTCCATGAAGTGCCTCAATCATTGGGATTTCCCTCTGGGCAGAACCACAGAATCCCAGGACAGTTTGTGTTGGAAGGGGCCCCAAAGATCACCTAATTCCAGTCCCTCTGCGGTGGGAAAAAGCCACCTAAAAATTACACATGGCAACACCCAACAACTGAAGAGATTTTTATGGGGGGGGGAATATTTTTTATAAAATTTAATGTGTGATAGTTACTCTTCTCAGAAACAGAGAGGTGAAGGGAAGGCACTGCTAGGAATCACATTTTCGTTGTGTTTTGGAAGCAAAGAGACACCAAACACTATCGCTTTGGCAGAACTGGAAGGGTCGAGGAAGACTCCAGCACATCCAACCTGGCTTGATCTTTTCCTCAAAGAACAATGAAAATTTTTACTTCCAATTACACATCAGACTAAATAGGAAAAGCTAAGAGAAATCCTTCTCCCTTCAAGCTACAACAATTGTACAACCTACAACAATTGCTCCTCTTTATATTTTTCACAGTCCTGGCTAGAGTTTGCTAAGCACACTGAAGAAAAAGTTTTCCTTCACTCTTCATCCAGTCACTCCACCAAAATTAGGCCTTGTTAACTGAGGATATCAGGTTCAAGCTGGTGTTGAAATGGTTAATGTGACCAGAAAAATGCACACTTTACAAAATAAAATAAAAAGTAAAAAAAAATCTGGTTTGGCTGGCAGCTGTGGAGCAAAGGAAGTAGAATTTTCGCCATTTAAATTTCATATCCCACTGTAAAAAAACATTTAGTGCAGAAACTGCTTCAGACACTACAGGGATAGTCTAGTTAAAAATAATTATGGGAAGAGCTGAGAGCAAAACTAATTCCTAGAGACAGAGCATATATTATTGTAGCCACTGCACTGATAAACATGAATCTGATAATCTTATGATTAAAACGTGCTGAAGCAGACCCTGGTAAAATAAGCTGCAATAGATTTAAAGAAAATGTAGATGTAGAAAAATGTAAAAGAGGTTTTTCTCAAATAAGTGCCCCATTAGAACACAAAATGAATGCACTGGCACCAGGAGCTTACAGGAAATCACTTTGGCTGCTGTGTGCTCATTTATACAACTGCTGTGATTCTCCATTTTTTTCTTCTACTTTCTTCATACCTTTTTTTCTTTTTTTTTTTTTTATTCCTCTGAAAGGAGAAAGAGAAACTCACACACAACTTCAGCTAAGCTGTTTCAGAGTAACATTAAAGCTCTGACTCTGGCTGACAAATGACCTCCCTGCAGGGATCTCTCTCTCTGCACAAAACTGGCCATTGAAAAATATTGTAATCAGACATGGTGGTGATTTTATTGGAATAAGCTTATTCATTCCTGTTGGCTGTCAAGCAAGTTTCTGCATGAACCATTTATCAAAAAATCAATGGGAGGCTTTTGAACATCATTTTTCTTGAAAACGCACAGAAATACCTAAGCTCCATAAATGTATTGATGTGTGTCCCTGTGTGTGTGGGTGAGTGAAATGAAACTGTGTCTGGACAATGAAAAACGATAAGGAGCTCTAAAGTTCTCTTAGATGAGGTCCCAGTGCAGCAAGGAAATCCCACAAAAAACTTCCCGTCAAGGAGGGTCGCTGTGCAGATTTCTGAGAGCGATGGAACAAATAAATGAGCAAAACGACTGCCTGAAATGTGAAATGTAAGATAACTGTAGTGATAAAAAAATGAATAAAAAATGGTCCAGGGGAGTTTCTAAAACCCAGATTACATCCAGTAAAAAAGAGGAAATTCATAATCTCATATTCCTATTGGATTCTCTGACTTGAAAAGCTGCTACAGACCGGTGTCAAGAAAAAAGATATGTGACAGACAAATCATTGTTCCAATGGTTATTAATATGTTTTATACATGAAAGTAAAGGAGAAATTTGATAATTTAAATATATGTTAACAAAGTCTTATTGTGCAGACAGAAATAAGAAAAAAAATATTGCATTCCTAGTATGTCCATATAGATAAATTTACCCCAAGAGGCTCTCAGATGTTGAAAAAGGCACTTTGAACCAAGAGCTCCCATTATTATCTGCAAGTTACCCTCACTCCTGAGCAGCACGAAGCTGTCATTTCAGAGATCACAGGAATCTGTGCTGATCCCTAGAGCTCAGCCCTGCAACAATGACAAGTTTTTAACTCCAGCCCATTGAAGGACTCCAGCCAATGGACCATTTTGACAACACTTATTTCTACCTGTTGTCCAGGCACACCAAAACTTTGCTTTGGTAAAAAATATGTGGAAGTGCACACCAAGGAAGTACACTTAGATGGGCAGTGGTGCCACTTCCAAAGTGTAAAAAAAATTGGTGATCTTAATCAAAAATGAAAAGAGTATGGAATAGGATGGGAAGAAAAGGTAAAGAGGGGGGGAGAGAGAGAGAAAGAGGAAGAAAGGAAGTGCAGGAGGAAGTGTGGGAAGGAAGTGGGAAGGGGGGGAGGGAGGAAGGGAGGAAGGAATCGTTCCACTGGGGAACTGTGAGGAGTTCTTTTAAAAATAGATATTCTAGGTTGAAATGAAGTCAAACAAAACAACATTGTATCAGAGATTTATTGCTAATGGAAAGGGAAAGAAAGGAGTTGTCCTGCTGAAGAGGATTAGAGAAGACAGAAAAGGCAGAAAGAAAATGGGAAATAGGTGAGGAAAGAGAGAAAATGAAACAAAAAGACAAAAAGAAAGGGAGGGAGGGAGGGAGGAGTTCCAGCAGGTGGTGGAGGTGCTGGAGTCAGTGTCTCTGTAAGGGGGCAAGAGCGGTGTGGGTGCGGCCCTTGGGGACACGGTGCAAGGGTGCTGCTGGCGGTGCCAGGCTGCCGGTGGCATCTGATGACTTTCCAGGTCACTTCATCGGCTGGGATGCAGCGCAGGCTGTGGGCCAGCCGCCATCTGCAGGCCTGGTGCTAATCCTGTGACCGTGCCACCAGGCAGGGGCAGCAGCACCTCTTCATTGCCTGCAGCATCCGCCCGAAGAATGAGGGACGTTCATTGTGGGGAACTGGCTGCCCATCCGTGTCCTGGGCTTCCAGCTGCCTCTGCTGCTCTGGCTGCTGGCCAGAGCCCCGCAACTTGGGCATGGCAGGGGCTACCTCTGCTGCCATCTCGGCGCACACACACATGGGACATGTGGGCCCCTGCTGGGCACTAGTCTGGGCCTCCTTGTTCTTCTCTCTGGGCAAAGTGCTGTCCCAGAGCTTCTTATTGATGTTCTTCTGGGACAACCCTGTTAGGCTGCTGATACGTGACAGCTGTGCCTCACTCACGTCTGTTTTCCACTGGGGCAGCTCTTGGATGCTGGGGTCTTCGGATAGCTCCTGGTGGCTCTCATCTCCCTCCTGGGACAACTCAGAGTCTCCTTTGTCCTCTTCCGATGGGTAGACATATGAATCTTCATCCGAAAGACACAGTTCCTGGTATCCTTGTCCTTCCCATGGGGATAGCACTTGGCCTGTCACCTCTTCTCCCCACAGGCACAACTCTTGGCGTCTGTCATCATCATGACGCTGGTGCAGTTCCTCCACTGCCACACACTCTGGGGACAGCTCATCTCCCCACTGCACTCTCACATGGCAGTGGTGCAGCCCCGGGTGTCTCACCTGCCAGGGGCAGAATTCCTGGAATGCCGCTTCTTCC
>NC_031799.1:71618919-71628899 GCF_001522545.3 Parus major | reverse complement strand
CGCCCGCCTCTCCCACGGCCGGGCGATGCCCGGCGGGGAGCAGGATTTTGGAATGTGAAAAGCGGCCTTGTCGTGGCCGGGGTGGATGCCCGGCCTTGTCACTGTGCCGGTGAAAAAAAAAAAACTGCTGCCAAAAGAAGTAGCGAAGGGAATTCCTTCCTGGCTTTGGAGCCGCACTTCTGCTTGACACCACCAAGGGGACTCATTTAATCGGGTAGGCAAGGCACAACAGTCACACGGCCCCAAAACCTGGTGCAAGGAGCCCTCATGGCCTCGATCGAGCGGGGCTGGAGAAAAAGACAAAGTCTGACTTTAAACCTTCAAAGAGAAGAATCCTGTGCAGAGACTGGCCTGAAATGCCTGGAGGTGATCGCCTCTGGCAGCGCGGCAGAGCAGAAGCCTCATGAATAGAGACCAGGGACTGTCACCTGAGGAGATGTTCCTGGGCAGAGCCTGTGGGGGATGCACTGAGCGCCCTGGGCTCACAGCAGCCAGCCCTCAGGATACCAGAGAGTGCCCTTCTCATGGAAAAAAAAATTACTGAAGAACTAATAAGTCTGAATGATGACAGCAATCTGAGACAAGAAGGGATTTGTGGCATTTAGGGCCTGCTGACTGTGGCGATGGATCCTGGGTCCTTCAGAGAAAAGGATTGTTGTACCCCACTCCCGAGAGTCAGCAACTCCAGCTCCTTCCTGCAGTGACGAGCCAGTCTCCATCGCTGGTACTTTTGAGGAGCAGCAAGACATTGGTTTTCAGGAACATGGAGACTTGGGAAGCAGAGATAGTTCGGGCACTGTGGGCAAATGCCAGCAGAAATGGATGGGCTTGGAGCAAAGGCTTCCTTTCTGCTTTTCCCTGTGGCAGGGGCATCCAAAGGGGTGGGAGACTCCCATGCCCCAGGTTCTCCAAATGCCTGCTTTGCCCAGGCCAGGGCAGGGAGGAGCAGAGGGGTCTGGATCCAGCTGCAGGCAGCCCATGGCGACTGCTCCCACCACAGTCCTGCTTGTGGGACAGCTCAGCAGCGTGTCAGGAGCAGGGACACACAGTCGTGGCCACCTGGCACAAGTAACCAAAGGAGAGTAACACGGAGATGTAGAAGTTAAAAATAAGAAAGAGTATTTTATTTTTGCACCTGACAATGTGCACCTGCAGGAGGGGAACAACCTATTGTGATATCACAGGGTGGTTGAGGGTGACATCACAAGTGTCAGATTGTGACATCACCTCCACTGCTGATTTCACTCAGGCACCAGCAGAGCCTGGGACAGTCTGGGGCAAACCTTGACTTCTGCCAACCAAGACTGCAAGGTCTGGAGGGTGAAGTCAGGCCTTTCCAGTACTGGGTGGTGTGTTGGAGCTGATGTCAGAGAATTCAGCAGCTCCCAGTGCCCATCCCAGAGCCATGACTCCTGTTTCCCCACCCTGCCCGCTTGGGGCAAAGCTGGCATAGCAGGTGCAGACTGAGGGTGACACCCTTGTGTCCCTGCGGTGGCCGTGGGGCAGGTGACGGGGCTCAGGGAGACAGAAGGGTGTCCTTCTCCAGGCACCTGGGCATTTCCTGCCTTTTATTCCTCTCCTTGGCACAGCCAGTGACTATGGTCTCTCCCTCCTGCAGTGTGTGACACCAGCGAGGGGAGCAGCTCCTGGTCTTCAGCTGTCCCCAACGTGCTGCAGAGCACACAAATGGCCACAGGGACAGACAGCAACTGCCCCATCTGCCAGGAGACTTGGGATGACGCGGCTTCACTTCTGCCCTGTTGCCACCAGTTCTGCCTGGGCTGCATCCTGCGGTGGGCCACAACAAATCCCTCCTGCCCGCTCTGCAGGACAGCAATAGAGACTGTCAGGTTTTCCGAGAGGCGCGAACAGGACTATGTCCAGTTTGTCATCATGTCCCCTGGGGAGGCAGCAGAGACCAGCAGGCAGCCAGAGAGAGCTGCCCATCGGCTGGACGAGAACAGCCCCCAGGACCCTGCACCTTCTCCACAGGGGATGCCGCCCCCAGTTGAGCCTCCAGAGCTGGAGTCTGTGGGTGGCCTCCCACCCGAGGTGTGGGCAGGACTTTTCCGTCAAGGACAGCTCCTCCTGGAGTCCGTGCGGCCCTGGCAGACAAGGAGGGTATTGCAGATGTGTGGGGGAATACTTCCCTTGTCCTGCTGACTGAAAAGGAATTGCTGTAACTGAACTGACTGTCTGCTTGGTAAAATACATTTAAAACTATACATTTAATAAAGGTCTGTGTAAAGCAAAACATGGATATTGCTAGAGTCTTTGTAATACTCTTCTATGTACTTTGTGTTGATGGGAGAAATTCCTGTGGTCTTTTTTCAGTCTCACAATTACAAAGAATGCTATGAAGTAAATGACCAATGAGTACTTTCAGCTCATGCAAAAAATACACTAAGCAAAATATAAACAGGTACATTTGAGCTGCATTTCCAAAGCTGATGGTTTACTTTCATGCTTACAACTACAGAAGAGGAAATGAGAGAATCTGTGTGCTGAACAAAAAACCACAACTCTGCAAATGCAATCTGTTCCTCCCTCAAATGAATTTTCTCATATTCAAAACACTGCTGCGGACTGAAGCCAAAATTTCAAGTTATATTATTTCAGTCAGATGTGTTAATGCATTAATAAGAGAATTATTGGTCTGGCTTACTGATTATCTGAATGAATGATCTACAGAAAATTTGTCATATCACAAATACCCCAAAATGCTACTCCCTTGAGTGAGTCAGATTTTCCAGAGAATTCAGCAAGCAGGCTTGAGTTTGGTATGTTTTCTGTCTCTAAAAGAAGCCAAGAGCTCCCACCTTTACTGTGAACACACCTTTGCTTTGAACTTTGCTTACTTTGAGGCAAACAGGTTGACAGGGGACACTTGGCTACTGATAAAGCCACAGATCTGGGATTCTGAGCAAGATGCCCTTGGCTGTCAGACTTATGACAGGAAAAATGCCAGAAAAGAAGCAGAAATAAGCTGAATTCTGACACTGCTTCACCCTCCATCGAAACATGAAGCTACTCCCTACCCTTCTCATTAATACAAACACAGAAAAGCTGACAGCTGTGGTTTGCAAACTGTAATTGTTAATAGGATTGAATTTGCTTCCCTGCTCTCTCTCTCTCCAGATGCACTTTCCCATCCTATCCAGGTAGCAGGGCATGGCCTTTGCTTTCCCTGGGGCCTCAGCAAGGCAGAGGGACTTGCAGGAGCAGGTGAAGCACCTCCTGTGCTGGGACAGTGTAAATTTCTGCCAGGCCAACTCAGTGAGAGGCCTGCAGGGTTTCCCAGCAGCTCTGCAGCTCTGTCGGTGTTAGAGAGGCACAGAGAGCTCAGTGGGGACCCAAGGGCCTGCCCAGCCAAGGCTCTGCAAATGCATCTGCTGAAAGCAGCCCGTGCCTGCCACATCCACAGCTGGGTGACTCAGAGCCAGCCATGGCCAGCATTGCCCTGGAGCTGTTCCCTTTTGACCTCTGCCACAGGGAATTGCTCTGGATTTTAGGATTCACACAGTGGGTTGGGCCACCAAAAATCTGTGGTTTCATTGCCCAGCTGCACTGGAACTGAGAGATCTGCTGGGCTTGCTTGGATATTTTCACCCAGCTGCCTTCACTCACTGCCAAAATCCTCAGCATCAGAATGTTTACATCTGCAAAGTGCTTTGAGTAACACAGATCAACACCCATCTCAATTAAAACTTTAATTTACTGGAAACTGCTACAATTACACTGATAATATATGGAACTATCAATTTCAGTTTAAAAAATTCTTCAGATCACAACAGGACTGACAAAAAGCAAATACAAGCCAGGACTGTGCACTTGGACAAGGCTGTGGCCTCAGTAAAAAATCTCTAAATTCTTGGAGTGTAGAAAACTTTCTCTGGAAGAGCTGGGGTGTTGTAGTTGATAGCTTGATATGTATCTTTTCCCCTCTTCTAGTGATTTCCCCTCCCCTGTCTCTTTTCCTCCCAGCTATTACCGGGAGGCAGGTTACCACGGTTAGTGAAATTTTTTCTCCTCAGCTCTGTCGCAAGAAGCCGGATAGAGCAAAGAAAAAACCCTGCTGGCATTTCCAGATGCTTGGAGTCTCTTTAGCCTGGAAAGTGCTGGTGTGGTAGCAGAGAGACCCTTCTCTCCAGCATGAAAACTTGTAACTCTGTTTTTTCCTGTCTCAGAATGCCTCTGAGCTGCAGCAGCTGAGAGGGTATTTGTGCCTTCCCTTTCTTTCCCTCCTGCGTTGCCAGCAAACCATGCCCTCCTCCCTCTCTCCCCCTCTGCTTCTTCTGTGGAGTATACTCCTACACCTTTGTGGGCATTTGAAGAAGTTAGTGTCTGTTATTTCCTTATCTCAGTGAATGTAATCTTGATTTGTAGAAAGTTTTTAAGATGTACTAGCTGAGAAAAATAATTGGTTCTCTCTCTGATGTTCCCTCCCTCCCTCCGAGAAACCCTGTTAAAAGAAACCCCCCAACCCCAAATCCTTTGTCTCTTGCCCTTCACAGAAATAAACTGTGGAATGCAACCCAGGGAGAGATTACACCCCTTTTTTTTTGCTCACTCGATAGACTTGATTTCCTGAAGAAAATCAGTGAACCCCAAAAACATATGCTGGCTCAAAACCAGAGTGAAGAGAAACCTCATCACTGAGCTAAGCTAGGCCACTCTGGGCGTTCGAGTCACTGGGGGAACCTCCTTACCTGGGGGCAATCCAGAAGCACCTTCACTTTTCCTGGAAGGGCCTGGAGAAAGCCAGAAAAAGGGACCCTGAGTCAGCATCAGCTGCATGCATGTTTCCCTTGGCAGCAATTGTACTTCACTCAGGGATTATAAAATCCCAGATCTTCCTGAACAGGCTAAGAAAGAAAATACCCCAACAAGTTCTGGGACTTTCCAAGAATGACAAACTTGTCCATTTAGCTTTCACATCCCCATTCACTCCTCCTGAGAACCAGGCTAGACTGCAATCCTTTGGCAGGAAAGCACTGCCAGAAGCCTCACTGCCAGGTCCTTTCCCCTTGGCACACAAGAGACAGAAGTTCCAGCTGTCCCTGCACACAACTGACCCCACATCTACATGGACCCCAAGATTTTCAAACCCCCAAATCCCCCATGTCACCCTGGTCTCACCGCACAGGTGGCTCGAGGGTGGCAGCTGCAGGTCCCTGCTCAGGGCTGAGTCCAGGTGCTGCTGGGAGTGGCTGGAAGCGGAGCTGAACACCTCCAGGCCGCCCGGCACGTTCTCCTTCTGGTCTCTCTTCAGTCTCTTGGTGTCTGCAGGGATCTCGGGGCAGCAGTCGGGGCTCTTCACAAGGAGCTGTGGCCCCGCAGCGCGGCCACCATCGGCACCCACCAGGGCCGGCCCTGGCTGGGAGCTCGGGCACTTCTGCCTGCGCAGGGCAGCCCTCCGGGCGAGGTACAGCAGGTGGAGCTCTGAGAAACACCGGGAACACGCAGTCAGCAGCTGCCATCGGGCACGTTTTCCCAGGACAGCGACTGTACGACGCTGGGAGCTCGGGCACTTCTGCCTGCGCAGGGCAGCCCTCCGGGCGAGGTACAGCAGGTGGAGCTCTGAGAAACACCGGGAACACGCAGTCAGCAGCTGCCATCGGGCATGTTTTCCCAGGACAGCGACTGTACTCCTACCAGGGACTGTGAGGAATGGCCAGAAATGCAGACTCTGACCTGGGAATTGGAAGCTGCTCTGCAGAGAACAGCAATGCTTCCAGAGATTTCCAAACTGCAAAGGTCTGAAGTATCCCCATAAAGCTGCAGCACTTGCAGTGCAAGTGAAACCCATGAGAGCTGTGAACACAGCCCCAGCTCTCACAAAGAAGCCTGGCCCTGCTCTTTCCCTGTGCTGACAGAGCCCTCAGTCCTCACTGGAACGACTGAGGCCAAAAAGTGCCATGAGCTGAGTCACGAACCAGCTCCATTACCTGGGACTGAAGAACTCCCTCTGCAGTGAGCCACAGCTCCTCCAGCTCTGCCTGCAGCTCTGACAGGAACAGCTGGGAGGAAAAGAGCTCCCTTCGAGGCCTGCAGGCTGCACCAGCTTTCATCTGGGATGCAAATCCAAAGGGCTCCCTCTCTCCTCTGAGGCCTTGCTAGGCTGGGCACAGTTAGGCTTTCCCTTTGGTTACTGGCTTTGAGAATTGTTTGCCCTCAGATGTTGTGCTGCTTGTTTTTCTCCTGTGTCTCAGGACAGGTAGCAGCAGAGTGCTCCCAAATTTAGGTTATGATTTGAGGCAAAAAAGTTTGGACTTTGGCGCTGGCTTCATCATTTTGGTGGGGTTTTGCTGTTGCTGCAACAGTCACCCCGCTCAGCACCGCCTCGGCAGCGCTGTCACCCTGCAGCAAATTGATTTGTGGGCCTCAGCTGGGAATGGGGACACTGGGGCTGGTGACACAACTCCCACAGGTCAGGCTCAGGCACGGCTCTGCTGCCACAGCAGAGGGCTCGGTGTCGGTGCCTCCTCGGGAGCGCGCGGGGCAGGGCTCGGGGAGGTGCTGCCACTGCAGCATTTGAACTAAAGGCTCAGGAGGTGCCCACACTGCAGACAGGACTGAACTCTTGATCTCCCTTTGTGTCTGTCCAGCTCAGAGCAGCCCTTTTAGACCTCTCACAAGGAATGGGGGCTCTCCTCTTACCAGGCTCCTCGGGCTTCAGAGAACTGTTCCCACTGCTTGTGTTGCCAGGCAAGGCTGTCTCAGCTGCAGCCCTGTTGACAGGCTGCTCCCCTGAACACTCAGGGACAACGCTGACATCCTCCTTGGAAGAAAAACAAAAACAAGTCAACCAAAGATCACTTGGTATTTTCTAGGAATCACTTCAGGCACACAGTAACTGTTGTTCTCCACTCCCAAGGGATGTGGAACAGGAGGGGAGCACTGCCCTGGTGGTTCACATGACAAGTGCTTTAAACTGCAAATTGAAGTTGCCGCAGAGAAGCTCAAGCTGTCACAAAATGATCTCCCAGGTAAAACATGAACTCAGAAAACCAGAATACACCAAAGGAGCATTCGTGCCCTCCCACTCTGACCCTGGCCTATGCCATGAGCTGTAAGAAATCAGCCAGCAGAAATCCAGGGACTCTCCTTTCCCCAGCACGGGTGAGCAAGGACAGATCTCGCTCCAGGCACTGCCCAGGACCGTGTGCTACAAACCCACATGCAAAGCACACATTTCTGGCTGGGAACCTCAACCCACCCAGCTGCTCAGACATGAAATTCCAATTTGCTGCTTTTTGGAGCCCTCTGCTGCTACTCCAGAGGAAAATGTGCACTGAAATTGGGTATTTCCAGGCGCATGTGACAAAAATCTGTAGGGTAAAAAGCATCACTGTCCATCAAAATGTGAATGAAAGAAGCCTTTACTTCTCTAGCTTACAAGAAAGCTCTCAGTACAGACCCAGCATTGTCATTGAGCAGACTTACCTCCAAGAAAGAGGCCATTTCAGGGTGGGGCAATGGAAGCTTCTCCCCCAAGAATCTGCCACAACTTCAACATCTGCTGAGCTCGGGCTGGTGGCTCCGGGCAGGGAGGGCTCCCTCGGTGCGGCGGCTGCAAAGAGCCCCCGGTGCCCTGAGTGCCCTCCCGAGCGGCCATGGGCCTCAGTGCCACCACTGCCCTCAGGTCCCCAGCATTGTCCTTCGTGTTCCCAGAGCCGTCACTGCCCTCAGACCGGCGGCGCCGCCATCGCCTCCCAGTGCTGCCCTCAGCGCCGCCATTACCCTCACCTTTCAATGCTGCCCTCGGTGCCACCATCGCCCTCAGCTCCCAGTACTGCCCTCAGAGCCCCCAGTGCCACCATCATCCTCAGCCCCTCATTGCTGCCATCGCTCGCACCTCCTCACCCCTCGGTCCCATCCCTGCCCTCAGCGTCCCCAGCCCCGCCATTGCCCTCAGCGCCCCGCTCCTCCCAGCCCCCGCCACCTCCGCCATGGCTCAGTCCCCTCAGTCCCTCCGTGGCCCTCAGCTCCCCGTCAGTCCCCTCAGGGCAGGCGCTTCCTCCCAGCCGCCACAGCCCCCGCAGGTGCTCCTCCGCCTCACCGGCTCTTCACGGGCTCCCGCTGCCTTGGGCCCCGACGTCCCGCTCAGCCTCGGTGCCAGCGGCAGCTCCGGCCGGGCCCCGGGGCTGCAGCTCCTGCTCGGCCCGGCCCGGGAGCGGCCGCAGCGGCACCTGCGGGGGGACCCGGCTGGGGCGGTCTTTGGGCTGTGGCTGGGGGGAGAAGGGAGGAAATGAGGAGCGGGAAGGGCCGGGTGTCACTAAAGAAATTCCATCGAGCCCACGGCGAACACGGCCAGAAACCGGACGCTGATTCCCGCGGATCACTATAATTTCTTCAGGACAATTGCCCCGAGAAGCGCCGCAGATTTACTTTTCGGCACCGACTGCTTGGCTGGGGAAAACCCACGGGGGAAACGCTATAGACCCCTCTGAAATAACAAATTTTTCATCTGTGATTGTATATATCGTTTGGAAATCAGTCAGCTACTACTGTTTAAGCAACTGGTGTTTTTTTTATGCAGAACCAGGTCTCTTCTTTCCCCATACATGTTTCTAATTTTTCCTTGTTTCTCACACTTAATCCTCTCACTTTTCTCAAACTTTTCCCCTCGCAATGCACACCCTTTTTGACCCTCATGTTTCTCACACTTTTCACTTCCCATTTTCTGTGTTTCCCTCCCTTTTCCCACTTATGTTTCTCACACTTTTCCCATCAGGTTTCTGTCCTCTTTTCTCAACCTCCCCCCCCCCACCCCACCCCGCTCCAGGCAGTGGGTCAGGGAAGAGCAAGACTCTTTACCCTGCGGGCTTCATTAGCACCTCAAAGGCCCCCTTAGAAACCCACCTGCATTGGGGGACTGATTCGGCATCCTCAGACCCCAACAACCCTTCAATTTTAACTGCACTCTGAGGCTTCACCAGCACCACAAAACCACCAAAGCATCCCTGAACATCCTTCAACAAAGGGGGATGAGTCAGCGCCCGAAGAACCCGGCACTGACCCAAGCCCCTCTGCCAGCACCTGACGGGCAAGGGAAGTTTTTCCCCTGCTGTTGTTTTGGGTGTGGAACATCCCATCTCTGCTTAGTAATTTGTTTTGCTGTCTCTAGTGTAATTGCTTCAATATTGTTTCAAAAAGAGCAACCTGGACTTGTACTTGGATGGTGTAGTAAAAAGTTCCATTTAAGGTCACTACACCTCACCATGACGGTTACAGTAATTAATCGAGATAATTCATAACTAGAGGTGGTCTGGAGGACAATAATAGACAAATGTGTCCTTACAGTCTGTGAATCTGCTTGTAGAAAAGGCCAGAGACTTGGAGATAAAGAAATGATGAGAGAACCCATTACATTTGTAAACTTTATTAGTTGACAAAGACTGCTGCTCAGCTAAGGTCGTGATAAAGTGCTGAACTTTGGGAAGAGGAACTAAGACTTAACAGGTTTATGAAAATTAAGTTTTGCACCCAGGGTAGAATTAAAACTAAATTTAATGATCTTGTATTGTGTGTTACATGGGAGGGTCTATACTATGCGGGGGATACGTAGATTGGGTAGTCTTTACCTTCCAAATACCTCAGCCAGTGGAGAAAGAAAGAGAGTGTAATGATGCAAGGAAATTAGGCTAAAAGAAGCATCTCTATTGATTTTAATAACCTGGCTGTAACAAGAGTTTGCCAGCCTTAGTCCTGTGGGACAGGGTGGTGTCCACGCTGAATGACACCTGTATGATCTTGCAGACAGAAACCACCACGCTGCCTGCCACAGGCAGTGGCTCAGTGGCAGCAGCACAGCACTTGCAGGAAGCGTCCTGGTCTCTGCTGCTTCCTTGGGCTCCTCAGGATCGAGGCAGCCTGAGCTGCCAGGCCAGAGATGTGGGATCGAGGTCCACCTCCAGAGGCTGAAGGGCTGTGACCCAAAGAACCCAAAGGAGCCCCAGTGTCTGCAGAGACTCCCC
>NC_031799.1:71609088-71617924 GCF_001522545.3 Parus major | reverse complement strand
GACGTGTTCAGCCTCTGAGGCCAGGGGTCTGCTGGAACAGGCAGGGCAGGTGTTGGAAATGGCCTTGCCAGCTTCTCTGCCCCTGCTCCTGCTGGTTCTGCAGGGACCCTCCCCAGCGGCAGGATTGTGCTTTCACCAAAATACAACTCTTACCAGGGCTTGCTGCAACTCTCTTTTAGTCTCTGGTCTTTTTACATGTATTGGGATGGAAAGGTGTACTGGTTTGAAAGTGAACCAGTGGGAGAAATGAGTCCCGCTGAATAACCTTAAGAGAAATTTCAGTTCAGTTACAATTTGCTAGACAG
Organism: Parus major; assembly: GCF_001522545.3. Lineage (NCBI taxonomy): Eukaryota > Metazoa > Chordata > Aves > Passeriformes > Paridae > Parus > Parus major. Next base: position 71,617,619 of record NC_031799.1, on the reverse strand, counting down.
GTTACTATAAATGCAGTGATACAGAGGAAACTGGCTTAGACCCACAAAATCAGAGTCCAGCCTGGCACACTATTGCTCAGTGTGATGGTGGCAGTCCTATCAGGTGGTGTTTGCAGTCTGTGTTCAAGTGATGGTTGCACTCTTGTGGACAGTGGTGGTCCTGTGGAAGGTCCAAATCCCTTGAGGTGGTCTTCTCCCAAGTCCAAAGGTTATATATATACACTTTGGTTCAGGTGGGAATGCTCAGTACCTCCTCCAGGGTGGTGAGAGTTTCAGAGTGGAATGATACAATACTCTGAGTCGTGGGGTATTTTGGGAATCCTTGGTCTAAGTCACTTCAGCAGCCCATTCTGCTGGTGCTGCTGTCTGGAAACAGAAGACAAACTCTTCCAAACAGTACTGAAGTAGTACTATAAAAATCAGTTCTTTAATGAAAGCTTTCAGGCTCACATAATATAGGAATACACAAGCACAGTATAGGATTTCTACAGTTTTTAAAAGGTTGAATAATTATTGTATCATCATCTTTTACATCCAGTAAGAGACCAGCTGCCCCAGCAGCAGCCCACCCTTGGGGCTGTCTATATTAAATAAAAATGTATCAATTTTTTGGCAACCACATTTGGGGAATATTTTGAACCTTCGAAGTTCTTTCTGGTTTATACACAGTGACTTAATATTTTTTTTTTTTTTTTTTTTTTAGCTCTTGTGGGTTTAAATTGGATTGTAACACCCCTCCCATGGTCTGATTGTCTGAGGGTGCTCTGGAGAGCCTCACCCTAGCAGCAGGAGTTGCCCCTAATCTCGGGGAACAGCCCAGAGCGTGGTGGCAGAGGCTCTCCTCACCCCAGTAGTGTGCCTGGAGGAATTTCCCCAGGGACAGAATCCTTCTCTGTTCCCTCAGGAGGTTGCCCAGCAGCACAGCTTTTCTCTCTGTGTGTGCTGTTACTGTGCAGCCCTTCTGCTGCTTTTCCACTCGACCTTAAATCGAGTTAAAATCACACTTATAGCCCGCATCTCAGAAATAAAACTTAACAGTGTAGACACATTCTTATTTCATAATTAAATCAGTCCCTCATTTGAGAAGCGCCTCACTTTTTGATATAACTGAGAGAGGACAAAGTATTCAAAGCAAAAAAAAGTATTTGCAATGACGAGTAAGCTGAGCCCATTGTGTATATCACTCCTTCGAGAAGGGAACAAACACAGTCTTTGTTAAAATGGCAGCTTTTTATGCCCTGTCACAGCCCGGAGCAGTCCCTGTCCCCATTCCCATTGGATTTTCTCAGGAACTTCCACCCTCTCCCGACCGCCGACCCTTGTGTCCCCTCCCCTCTCATCTCTTCTTGGTCGTGCCTTCCACCCTGCTTCTCTCCTGGTTCCCAGCAGCACTTAACAAGTGTTATGCTAATGAAGAAATCACCTGTTAATGAACAGATTAAACAAACGGCATCTAAGCCATAGGTAAGCACAAGTACAAAACGCAATGAACACTTTTCCTTCTTTTACTCCATAATCTTTTTGGGCTGAAGTAAATTGTTATTTCATCCCTCGCACTCACGACCACCAACACCTTTCAGGCTTCTGTACCTGGCATCTTTCTACTGCAGTTCTTGGACTACTAGCTAAAACTGAATGTACTCCCAAAATACCTGAATGAAATTGGTGCATGTATATATAAAAGTAGCTATATACTTATACAGAAAGAAAAAGAAAAAAAGTATTAACTAAATGTGACTACCTGTCCAAAAAAACCCCCAACCCTAAAAAGAAATGGTTTTCACCACAAGGGGTGTTTCTGTAACTGTAAAGTAATAGCAAAGTGCCACAATTCTGATCTAAAGAAGGACCAAAGGGAAGAACATGAGATTTCAATTTTTTTTCCATTTTTTTTTATTTTCCATTTTTTTTTTTATTTCTCATGTACATTGTCTCCTATTTTACCATCAAAGCTAGCCACCTGTCTCCTTCATTTCCCTGTTACCCAATTCAAAGGAACTGTTCAATTTTTAATGCTTTCTAATGTATGATTTTAAAAATTTCCTCTATTGGAAGAGAGTCTGTGCTTTTACTGGAGATAAGCTAATGGAGTATTTTATTGAATATTGAGTATTGAGTACCATACTGAGTATTTCTTACACTTTACAGCATTCAGAACTAGATTATGCTTTTACTGTATTTTCATTCATATTCTCCCTGTTGCATAAGAAAATAAATCTTTTTTGTTTTACATTTCCCATGATTCCAGGTGCAGCTTCTTATTCTAAATACCAACGCTAGGTCATATCATGAATTTCAGGGATTTTTTTATGGGAACACAGAACTATATAACAATTCCATAGCTGAAAAATGTTGTTACCTTCAAGGAAGTTCTATTTGATTGTAAGAATTTGTATTCTTGTCTTCCTGTGTTCTGATGCTTTCAAATGCTGTATAGTCATAAACATATTTTGTCTGTATCACTCCATGATTCATCAGAAACTGAATTTACAACATTAATAAAAAGAGTAGGTTTTGATTCAGTCTATTTATGATCCATTTATGTCACATTCTGTGCATATAGCCTCATAAATAATCTTTTATTGTTGCTCAGCCCAAAGGCAATTGAGTTCTGGATATTCTGAGCTGGTAAAGGAGTGGAAACATCAAAGGTAGTAAAGCAATACTTAAATGGGTTCTCACATCCAAAATATTGTTCTTCTTTGGCCTTTGACCCATGAAGAACAAACAAACAAACAAACAATCAATCAAGCAAGCAAACAAACAAACAAACCAACCAACTTATTTCTGTCAGGCTAACCTAGTGCAGTTTAGTACAAAGCAGATACTAAACCAAAAATAAAAAAAAAGACCTCCCAGATGATCTTTTAAAATTCCTTTTAATTCAAGCTAAATGACATTGATGGTTTTATGATTATTTTTCAGCAACGCTTTCAATAAGATACGTCCCTTTCAAACACAGAGGAAGCAAAGCTCATTATTGGTAGAGAGCAAGACCAGTTAATCTAAACTAAATCCTATTTTAGCAAATTCATGGGAAAAAAAAAAAAAAGAAGTCATTCTACATCTAGCCTATATTGCAAAAATTGATCCAGGTTAAGAATAGATAAGGATCATTTGCCTGTCAGTTCAGTCTTCCAGACCACCAACCATGCAAGTGTAATTTTAGTAGTCATAAAATAACATTGTTTAACTTTTTTGTATTTTGTTCATAGGCAAGCCAAACAACTAATATCTGAACTACCTTTTGAAAACATCTGCGTAGAATATTCCAGTTCTGAGTAACTTTCATTAAAAGTCTAAACCTGAAATTCTGAAAAAAAAAATGCAATTCTTAATTTCAGAGTCATACTTTATTTCTAATTCACACATGTTAATTATTTCATTGTCTTTGCACCTTTAAAACACAGAATGTGTTGTATAATGAAACAAAACGTATTTGGTTGGTTACTTTTAACTCATTAAATTCCTTTTTCTTCCAAAAAAATACTGGAAAGAATGGATTATTGAATCTAGAAAAGAGAAAGCTGTAGAAAGGATAGCATTGAAGAGTGCTGACTAGATTTAAAACATCAGAAGAGAGAAGGGTAATTTTTTTTCAATTTCCCATTGAAAAGTAATAGAAATTTAAGTTCAAGAAGGAAAACACAAGCTAAGTGCAAGGAAAAGAAAAATATTTTTTAAGATTTGAAGGCATGAAGATTTAGCAGAGAAAATACATTATTTTTCCAGAGTATGTAGCTTAGAAAACTTGAGGTTTTTTTAGCCACGTGTCAGCATTGGCTCGGGCAGATGAATGGACACTTCTATTTTTCCATGTTTCAGTAAAAAAGTGATGACAGAAATGCTAAATCCTCAGGTGAAAGGCAAGTTTTATGTGGAACTGAGCAATCTCAGTGTAAACCTCATGGGTGCACAGCAGATTTTATTTCCACACAGGTGAAATAATTTATCTCAGCCATGACTGGGCTCTCCAGAGTGGCACCGCGGTGCCTTGTCCCGTGACGACTGAGCCAGCTCCGCGCAGCGCCCATTCCTCCCATTCCTTTCCAGCAGTAAAACTTGCCTGAAGCCTGTAGAAAACACCTGTGGAACACAGGCAGGCTCACTGGACAGCGTGGGCAGGGAATGCAAATGGTGTTTCTGCTCAAAGTGTTCTTTCAATGTGTTTGGCACAACTTTCTGGTCCCATTTGTGGAGAACCGCCCTGCTTGGGACACAACGCTCAGGTTGGAAACCAGCTGGGAAAGCCTCACCAGGAGAGATACCCAAGCAAATTCCAATCTGTTTATAAATAAATGGGCACAGCTGTTTGGGTGTTTTGATTCAAAGGGTCTCAGCTTTGTCCAGTGCACAGGGCAAGGTATGGAAAGGCAGGAATGGCTGCTGGCCTTCCTTTTTGCCATCAAATCTATGGGAAGGTGATGGGGCTGTTTCAGCCTTTATCACGTCATGACAGTGTGGAGATGGCACATAATCAATGCTTTTTGCAAATTAATGGGCTGTATTGTTTTACCTGCATGGACAGAGATTAAAAATTAATCTTACTAATAAAATGTCCTGGGACATAATGTGCTTTAGGAAGCACATCCTCGGATTTTTAAATCAAGAAAATTATGACTATCTGCTTATTTTCTGCTTTGTTTTTGTAGTTAAGCTCAGTATCACTGGCAATTCCTGAAAATACCATTGCTTATTGGTGAGAAAAAGTATAATATGCTAAATTAAATTAAGAATTTGGCTACCAATATATACCAGCCATGGAAACGTTTATCTTCTGCTTGTAACTACATAACTTTCCTGTCTTCATCAGTGTGCGTCACTACTGTATAGAATGCTGATGGTCACATAACAGATTCATTTTTGTTCTTTTTTTTTCTATTTTTCCTATTTTTTAAAATAGTAGGGATGAAGAGAAAGTCATGGACATCTAAGATTTGCTCAAAAAAGACCTCAAAAGCAATGCTTTGCACAGGGGCTTAAACCTCACATAAAATTTTTCACCTTCTGAATCAAGGAATTCCGAATCATCTACACACTATTTAAACCTGCTAAATTATTATTCTGCTAAATGTTGTACCGTATGTGGGTGCATCACTGAGGGGACACAGTGATTCCTGGCATAGTGGTGACTGTGAAATCACAGTGACAATTTAATCTTTGTTTCATTTAACAGGGTATAATAATTACCATAGCACATAAACTATTACTAAAATGGTACAGGACCTCTGCAAGCAAGGGTACTGTGAAGTCAAGACTGTTTTCCCACATAATTTTTTTTTCTCATATCAGGTTGAAGACCTCATGAGAACACAATTGATTTATGCTTTTTGCATGTTTCGTTTTTCACCTTAAAAACTGATAAGCTCAGGTTTGGAAAGGCAGGTTTTCCCTGCTGCTCCTGGGAAGAAAGCATCTTCCCATCTTTGTCCACTTTTGTAGAACTTTCTCTGACTAATCAACTGGATGTTTCGGGTTTTCAGTTCTGTGGGAAGGTTAAAGATCAACAACGAAGTCTAAGAAGGGTCAAGATTTTGCAGGCTACTGGAGGATAGAAAACACTTGATCTAACCAGGATATTAGGATTTGGTTTATTTTTTCCCCCTTCCCTATTAAACTATCTAGAAATAAGTTTGGAGCTGGATTTAATCTGAGTTTTCTCAGAATACATATGTCTGCCTATTGACAGAGAGCAGCCTTGAAAAACAGGAACGGGGGAAAAGGTTAACAGTAAAACCTATTGATGTACATTCTCCATTGTCTTTGAATGATCTTTATTTCCACAGATTTGAAGCTACCAGATACAGATTTATTACCATGAAGGAAGGACAGAACCATCACACAAGCCATCCTGATTGCTGTTATGTGAACACAGGGAGGTTTCCTTCAAGAGAGGAAGATGCTTTCCATTGTATGACCCTGTGGGAATCCAAAAATCTCCTTGTTGTGGCTTTCATTTATTCTCATTTTAATGTTTCTCAGTGTTGCACACCATGTTTTATTCATTTCAGCTGGATGTGATGATGAGCTTGGAGAGCATTGTTTATTTTAATTAGGTCTTAGCATGGCTCATCCACATCAGTAGGCTGCAAAATTAGAAATGTTTGTTTTGTTTGTTTGTTTTCCATGAGCTTGGAGCAACCCAATTAAAGCTTGGAAAACTGTAAAATGCTCAGACTCATAGGACAAAGCTTGGAAAGACTTTGTTTCTTTAATTTCATTTCATTTACCATGTAATTCTTTATCAAAATCTAACCAAATACAATTCCTCAGCTGTGTGCTGTATTTTTAACTATTCATAAAAAATACCAAATGCTGACACACTGTTTTCTGCTTGGTCCTTGCTCTCTCTGCATGGGGTTGGGCATGGCTTTGCAATGCCAAGTTTTGTGCAGGTGTCTCAGGAATGAAGTTTGCAGAGTGGCATTCAGGTGTCTTCTTTGGAGCTGAAAACCATTTCATGGAAGTTTTGTCAGCAGATGGTCTATTTCTTTAATTTTTCACTCATGTGCAGTGTGGTATGAATAGTGTAATATGTATTTTTTTTCCAAAAGAATCCTAGTTTGTTGCTCAAATATTGGTTGTCATAATGAACTGCCATGCGTAATCCAGAATAATATTAGTTAGCATCTTTCTCTCCTCCAAAATATCTCTGTTGAAGTGGGGTTTATTGATTTAATTTTTTTCTAATCTACTTCAGATTGTTTGTTTGTTTTTTTAAGTAAAAGTATTCAGACCTACATACACTCCTTTCACTTTTTTTTTTTTTTTTTTTCTGTTTGGTTGTTGTTTTTTTTTTTTCCCCAGGAAGTCTTAGCAGGGGAATGTTGTAATTGAAAGTTAATTTCCCTTCATCCAGTTCTTCATCCAATCCACCATTTCCTAGCTCATCCCATTTATATTTCTGGCAAGAAGTAAGGACAACATTTTGTGGCTCTGTAACTCATGAAAAATGCACATCTTCAGCAATATTTGTTATGTTGGTGTATGTCAACAATCACCTTTATCCCATTCAAGATAAAAGTACCTTTGAGAGAGAAAGAATGTTCAAAGTAAAGTAATTTCTTCCTCATCACTCTAAGAATAATTAATTTTCCATCTTCTATTTTGATCAGGAAGTGCATTATATTCTATAGCATTGCACTTTTTTGTCAGGTCCTTATTCTCTATCTCATAGCTGGTTCTAGTGGCTTTTAAAAAATGCCTTAATATGTAATTAATATGGCTAAAGTCATCACAGAGCTCTGCAAGACAGGCTTTAAACCAGGGATGCTTTATTTAAATTAAGTTTTATTAAGTTTTATTAAGTTTTATTAAGTTTTATTAAGTTTTATTAAGTTTTATTAAGTTTTTTTCCTTTCCCCCCTGCACTGGCAGCCTGGCATACGGAATCACAAATACAGCAAGTGAAAAAAGTGTCTGAAGCTGATGAGGCCCATGGCACCACTTCCATCAGCTACAAAAACATTTGCTTCTTGTGATTTCCTGATTATTATTATTTTTTAAAGGGATAAAGAGTAGAACTCCTCTCTTTACATATGGATGTGTTTTATCCCATGGCTGAGCTCTCGTAACTCACATTAATGCCAGTGTGAATTGCATCCTCATTTCAGGAGGAAGGCAAGAAGGAATGTCACTTGGTGCTTCCCAGTGACATTCATTTTAAAGCCACCAGGTGTGCAGTGCCAACCTCATTATCTCAGCTGTTTTTGTTTTCTTTTTGCCCTGCATAGCAAAGCAAGCTGTCACAAACAGAAAGATGTTCATGGGCACTGCCTAGACCTTCACCATAACAAAAGGAAACACGATCCTTATTACCTCTGGAGCATGTTTCCTTCTCAGAAGGGTAGAAATGATTAGTTACAGACCATTTCTCTGGCTAAATCTCTTTTCAGTAATAATTTCACAACACCTGCTTGGTCTGCTTTTTTTTTAGTTCCAACAGCAGAAGTGCTCTTTATCCCTCACCATCAGGAAAAATGCTGGCAAAAATCCTTGGGAAAAAATGGAAAGATTGGAAAGAATGGAAAAAATGGAAAGTGAAATTTTGTCAGGTTGAATATATAGTAACAAATATATATATTTCAAGTGCCAGATTTCTCAAATAAGTGGCTGCTTAAAGCTTGTAATCACTCCAACTGCTGGCATTAACCAAACCCAAAACTCAGGTATCTAACTGTGATAGTCACATTCTACCCAACTTGAAAATACATGATTTTAATGGAGTTGAAATAAGCCACTGAACAGCATAAGTGTCCAGTTCCTTTCCCGAAGCACTTGCCCAGATGTCTAGAGAAGAAATTTAAGCAGATGGTAAATATATTCCCAAACCCATTCAATTGCAAGAGGTTCTTGTAAAAATAAGTGATTGAAAAGAAAAAAAGGAAAAAACGGAAGGGAAGGGAAGGGAAGGGAAGGGAAGGGAAGGGAAGGGAAGGGAAGGGAAGGGAAGGGAAGGGCAAGGACAGGAACGGAAGGGAAGGGAAGGGAAGGGAAGGGAAGGGAAGGGAAGGGAAGGGAAGGGAAGGGAA
>NC_031799.1:71606831-71608553 GCF_001522545.3 Parus major | reverse complement strand
ATATACTTTCAATCTTCCTCACCCACTTCGTGTAGGACCACTAGATGCCACTATACCCTAAGGAAGAAAATGAACCACAGCTTCACAGCCTATTTAAATCCAGAGCATAAACAGTTTGAGAAAGCCAGTGTTGATTCCAACACTGCAATTTCTTGAAGTGTTTTTTTTGCCACCAGACACGGCCAGACTGTTGATAAGCACGGTACCTTGAAGCAGAGAGCTTAGTTCAAGAGGGTTAAAACACTTAGAGGCGTTTTGAGGTGTCCCAGCTGTTTGCAGAACTGGTGCTAAGGGCTGATGGCGTTGTCAGCTCAGGCAGAATCTTCCCCAGCACAGCAGGAGCATCCCCTGGCAGCATCCCTGCTCCCTGCGGGATGTCTTTCTCACTCTTCCTTTCTCACAGAAAGAGTGGGGTTACAGGTGCTGGTGTTCCGTATTCCTGGAGCCACATACAGCAATTAATATGGAATGCTTAGAAGGAGAAAAAACATCTTCCAGGAGGAGGTGATGTATAACCTGATGATGCTTTTGTGACTCTAGCAGTTGTATTTGGAATAAGAAAAAATAGATGGAATAGCTCAGCATATTGAATCTGAATTAATAATCATGAAATTACAGTGCATAACTGAAAATGGAATACCGTAAATTTTTTTTCTCCCCAGCTTCTTAAAATATCTGGGTTTTTTTTTGCATTTTCTTAGTGTCCTGGTCCTGTAGGAGGAAGTATTTGGTCCAGCAGCACAGAACAGCCATAATTTTATCTCAAAAGTCATCTATCGTTTTACCCTGCCAAAGAGGATGTGGTCATTCAATTCACTGGTATTTTAATGAGATTTATATACACACTAATACATTTCCACAAATACCTGTGTCTTAGAACCTTTTCCCAACTCTATTTTAAAGATATCCCTATAAAAAAATTAAAAAATAAATTTCAAAAATTTCTCCAATCTCCCCAAAAAGCCCCCCACACCAAAACCCAACTTCTCCCATAATTTTAATATGCTGCAGTTTTCTGAGAGAAGAAATGAAAAATTAGATATTTGAACAGTGAGGTCTACACTAGGAGCAAAATATTCCCTATGGTGAGGTAAACCCTTCTGTTCCCACAGTGAGATGCAGCTCTGTCAGAAATTATGGCAGAAGAATTCAGAAGAGGAGGTGGGTTATATGATCCCCACCTTTCTTCTTGTGTTTTTATCAGTGCCACAGCTGTCCCTGAGCTGCTCTGCAATTTTTTTGTACCTCAATACACCTGTATGAGTATGTAATATATTTTGAAACACACTTGTTTTACACCCTGCAGAAAAAAAAAAAAAAAACAACAAAAAACTCAATGCCATTAAAACAATTTTTAATTTCAGAGGTGGGTGTACTTCTTCTTCTGTCTGGCTGCTGGAACATTTTGATGCAGGCTTCTCTGATCTTTTTATCACATCCAGTTGGTGCTGAGCTGAATTTCAATTTTACACAGCATTTTTTCTCCTCCAAATTTTCCTGAGTCTTTGAGCAACCTGCATGATGAGGCCTGAAATACTGAGTATTCTGTCATAGACCATAGGTAGGCTAAATCTGAGTTTCACCAGTGTGGGTGTGCAGGCTTCCCCCCATATCATCAATGGTAATAAAATATTGAAGGTGGGGAAGGAAAGGGAAAGGGAAAGGGAAAGAGAAAGAGAAAGGGAAAGGGAAAGGGAAAGGGAAAGGGAAAGGGAAAGGGAA
>NC_031799.1:71538751-71606781 GCF_001522545.3 Parus major | reverse complement strand
AAGGGAAAGGGAAAGGGAAAGGGAAAGGGAAAGGGAAAGGGAAAGGGAAAGGGAAAGGGAAAGGGAAAGGGAAAGGGAAAGGGAAAGGGAAAGGGAAAAGGCAAGATCACAAACACCCACTTTTGTGCCTTATTATGCAAACCAAGCAATGAGCATTCTCCATATTCTTATCATTAATCTGTGATGAATTCCTTAGTCTACTGGACGTGTCTTTCTCTGTGCCTGTATGTGCTGCTCTGATTTGGTAGGGCTTTGCCTTCATTCAGCTTACTGATATATTTTTTTTTTCTGTCATGGAGAAAAAAAAGTCTTACTGAACTTCCCTTGGGGTCATTAGGAGGGAGGATTCATGGATATCCTTAGGAAACACATGCACACAGACACTCACCTAAAGAAAAGTCTTGAAGTAAGAGTGCTCTGTCAGAATTAAAAGCTTATTGCATGTTGGGAATCCACAAAAAAACAACCCAACAAACCCAAAATCAGAACAAAACCAGAACAAACAACAACAAAACAACACCAAAAACCCAAACCTGATTAAAATGGCAAGATCCTGCAATGAGATGAAATCTGTACCCAGGTGATTTAACACTCTGGCACACATCTTTCTCCTGTCCTTTGCGAGTTCCTCTATCAATTTGTAGTGAAGTGCTTCTGCACTCCCCAGATATAATGATCAAGACATTGTAATGAAAGTAAAACCTGGGACACTGGTGTTACTCAGCCACAGACTGCTCACCCTGTTCCTAAGACAAAAATGCATTTTTTGACTTTTTTTTCCCCCCTCCTTTTCATTAAGTTAAAGATGCAAATGACATCCCAGTGTTCGACATACTATGACAAAACAAAACCCAAACCCCACCTTTCCATACTTCGTCTGCCCAGTACTAAATAAATACTGCATGAGCAGAGGTGTTTTATTTGCATTCCCCTTTCTGTTCAGAATGTCTAGCACAATTGTGAAGTCTGTTGAGTTTCTGGAAATATTGTAGACTATTTTAGGTGTGGTCCTTGGAAAGAACCCGTGTGCACTGAACAGAGATGCTGAGTAACATTTTAGAATTTAATTAGTTTTAACTACAGAATCACCCCAAAGTCTCAACCTCCCCATTTACTAAGAAAAAAAAAAAAAGGCTGCACAAAGTGTGATTATATTCATAAAAAACATTTCCCAGGCCCCTACTAGGGCAGTGAACTAAAGAAACTGAAGGATTTACAGAAGTAATTAAATTCTAAACACTGGCAAAAAAAAAAATTAAAAAAAAATCCAGTAATATGTTAAATTAATCTTCAAGAATTAAATTGAATTTGCTTCATATTTCAGGGGATTTTTTGTGTTTGATGGCATTTCACACATTTACTATTTTTTTTCTGCAGATCCAGCTAGGCCATTAGCCCAGTATATTGATCAATTAATTTGCACTTTAAGTCCAAACATGGAAACTTGTAACGAAAGAACCTGGGGCTTGATTGATTATTTTGGGTGTGGATTTGTTTGCTTTGGGTAAATGCAGTTGCAATAAATTCCCTTAGAACAACACAACATGAGTCAGTGCCATGGGTAAATACAGTGGTACTATTATAGAAGCAGGAATAGATATAGATAATGACAGAATATAAAATAATAATAATAATAATAATAATAATAATAATAATAGAAGATAATAATAGAATGTACACATTAACTGATGGATTGAAGATGGGAGATCAGGGAGAGCATCTGCTCTCCTAAACCACAGTAATGATGGGGATATTTAATGATGGGGATATTTAATGTGAAAATAAAATATTAACAACACTGTTTCACTCAGGAGGCTGTGACAAAACAAAACAGGTCCACGAAATTTTTTTAGAATATTTACCAAAGTTTTTGTTCTCTTGAGAAGAATTTAGTGGGAGTCATGTTATGTATTTTGCCAATGTTGGAGCCAGTGTTTCTTCCAGGTCAGGAGGAATTCTTGTGTGATTAGCAGTTTGTTCCCATTTTCATGGAAATGATGACTTTTGGAGACACAACACCAGACTGGATTGTCTTGGGCTTGGTCCAACTGGGAAATCCCAATATTTCCCATTAGACATGCAGCTGAAATGCTGAACAAACACCTTGTCACATCACTGGAGAAGGGAATAGAGAAGTGAGATTTGCAGGGTGGGGACTATGCACAGAAATGCAGAAAATAAAATGTTCTGCAGCCTGCGTGCTGCAGCAGTTTAATTTAAGAAAGCACCTTTTATTCAAGCAGGGTAGGAGCCAGATTTATAGGTGGTAGGAACTATTCTCAGCCAAGATTAGAAAGACATTCAAAGTTCATGGGGGCAATCCCCTACAGCTTTTTCTCATGCAAAAGTGCAATTGACTTGAAAAAGAGTGTTTTGGCAGGGAAAATAACTTTTGTTCAGAATTTATGTTTAGTGATAAAGACAAAATAGCTTTAGGGAGATCATATGGCAAGAAAAAAGCCCCCAAACAAAATGTGTTACAATGCTAAAAATATTGTTAAAAAATATACAATTAATACTTTTCTTGAAAAAGTACAGAAGAGGAAATAATAGTAGGAACTTCTATTCTAAAGAATAGCTCTAAATCAACTTGGGGCAAGGAGTAGATCTCTGGTACTATGGTTTCTTCAACAGCTGAGTGATCCAGATGGGGATTCCCAAGCTTTGAGTTTTGTTACTGGTCTAGTTTCATACTTGATAAAAAAAACCAAATTTTATGTCTCCTTGCTAACCTCTGCCCTGAATATATTATACTTGCCCTGAATATATTATATGTTTTTTGGGCTTTTTTGCATGGGAATGAGTGAAATTTAATTCTCAGAATGATTAAAAAAGCGTTTTCAGGTTTTTAGCAGTTAGATTTGAAAGGGTGCTTTAATTTCATGGTTTTTGATACATAGGGGTGGAGTTTTAGAGTCAAGGACATCTAAATTGGTCATATCATACCAGAAAAAGTGAAAGACAAAAGGAGAAGGGCTCCTATAGATTGGCAATCAGTAAATTAGCTCTTATTTTGCACACACCCACCCACCCAAATTTCTGTCAAAAGCACAAAATGAAGAACTGACTTTAGAGACAGTCTTAGCAAACCTGAATATCTGTAAACTGTACATCTGAAAAAACTTCTGCTTTTCTTTCTGCCATTATGCCATTGTGTGTAGGATTCCATTATAAAATAAGAAGATATATTTGAGCTCAGCAGCTCAAATGTATGTAAAATCTTGTATTCTGAGTCAAATTGTGTGCTGCAACAAGGTAATTTGGACATCTCTGTCTCTTTTTTTTTTTTTTTTGGGTTGAAAATTCCTCTTTGAAAGCATTTTAGCTTTTTGCATCCTTTCAGTTCATTTTCTTCCTCCATGAGCATATTCTGGCTTTGCTTCTGTCCTTCCAAGCTATTGTCCTGGTTCCTTGTGATAAGGCTGGCATCAACCTCACCGTGTCTTCAAGAGCCTCCCAGAAGAGGAGGTGGTGTTTGTCAAAGCAAAACTAAACTGTGCAGATGATAGGGCCTCCTGACACCTTGCTGTGTTGAAAGCAGTGCCATTTATCCTTTCACCCTTTGATAGTCACTTCCTCATTTTCCTTGCTAAAGCGTTAAAACTGACGGAATTATCGGGAGCTGTGCAGGAAAAAAGGGCTGTATGATAATTTGTTTTTACGTGAATATGCATGCACAGACACCCAAACACATGCTGCCTCCTTTGTTTGTAGTGCCAGGCTGAGCCTGTGAGCAGAAGGCATATCTCAAGTGTTTCCCAAACTCGGTGGCTGCGTTGTTTCTGAACAGCATGTTTCATTTAATTAAGACACAAACGATGTTGTGCCAAAGCTATTATGATTGCTGCATACATCACAGTTATATAGAGCCCACAGAAGCAATGACTGCAAAGTCACATTTCCAGGCACAGACATATATTCCTTTATCTGTAGACAACCAGTTTACTGTTCACAGATGTACCAGTACACAGGGTGTTCCTCGGGCAAGCTTTCTGCATATTCCTGCCCCTTCTTCCTCCCAAAATGCCAAATATATCTAACCACAGTTTCCCCCTGCCTCCCCACATCCAACATGTTTTCCTAGGTGGACAAGAATGGCACGTGGCCTAAAGTGTCCAGTTGGGACAGTCTGGAAAATGAGAGAGAAAAGAGAGACACAAACACAAAACCTTGTTGAAGTTGAGAGAACAAATAAATCAGTCTGAGGAAGTGCCTTTGGACGAGCCACTGAGTGTGGTGTTGCAGCAGCCTGGTGTGTTACCATCTGTGAGAGTTCAAACAGGCTGTAAATCCCAGGCCCTCCAGGCTGTGGGAAGCTGGCTTGGAGAATTTCTTGTTTTCTTTCTTGGGAGGTAAAGCAGAGACTGGCTTGCTGATGCTGTGAGCATTCCCTGCTGGCTGATCAACATCAGACAGAAGAATTTTCTTAACCTCCTGCCAAAGATAAGGGCAGATGGTTTACAAGAGAGTGAAAGAGTTTGCTGAAATAAAGGACAGAGCTGAGAGAAAAAAATCATGCTAGTTAGAGAGGACAATGCCCAAGGGCAGGAGGACAAGGATTTTAATCTTTTTAGGCTCTGTTACACTGAGCACTGCAGGTCCTCAGACGAGATTTCAGAGGAGCTTCATCATTTCAGTGAGACGAGCACACTGAAAACCTTCGTAGAGGTTCTGCACTGCCTTAAAAAAATCCAGCTGAGCTGTTCCATGAAAGAGTTGGGCATAAAGATGAAATGAATGGGGAGCCTTGGGCAGCCTTGAAGGGCTTTGTTTTCTAGAGATAATGAAAGTGCTGTTCTCCAGAGGCAGCCTTAATCACCAAGCTCCAGGAAGGCTTGTGCAAGGCTTACCTTCCCTGTGAACTTTGGGCATTGCCTGCATTCCACTCAGGAATTCAGGAGCCCTCAAAGTGGGAACAGAGCAAGAAGAGACCATGAGTTAGCCATGATATGAGCATCTCTGTCAGGCTGGGGATCTGATCTACATACCTAAGTTTGGATGCCCTTCCAACACATATTGATAGCCTTGGAGAGCAGGTACTCAGCTCCTGAAATGAGAAAGTGCCAGAGAACATGTGGAAGTCTAACCTTGGCCATAGGAAGTGCTGCTATTCAGAATGGAAGCACTCTGTTCTTGCAGGCAGCTGTGGGGCCTGGTAGTTATTGGCAAAAGGAACCTCTGAACTGCATTTGGATTTGGATGCCAACAACCACTGTAAGATCTCCTTTTAGCTCCAAATCTCATTCAGTGTGAATTCACTTAATTTCTAGCATCTGTATCTTGTAACTCATCTTAGGTTCTTCCAGTTCCCATCAGAAATCAACACCTGAAGTTGTTGTAATCCTGATACTGTGACCCAGCGCTCATTTTCTTTCCCATTTTCCATTTTCTTTCAGCTCCAACTTTTCACTGGGATAGGAGAATTGACCTCACACATAGATAAAAGTTTCTGGAAAGTCAGTGTCTAGTTTCTCCTTTGACTGTCAAATCTTTTAGGAATGTAGCCATCATCTGTTAAAGATGAAACACTTTTCTCCACAGGAGAGAAGATCAAGCAGAGCGGTGTGAGGCAGAGTCCTTCCCAATCCACCAGAGATCCTCGCCCAGGTCTGGCTTTCATTTGAGTGCTTTTTTCTACCCACTCATTTCCCACTGTGTGAAATGCACATCAGGAGGATCTGAGGAAAAGCAGAGAGATCAGAAGGGGCTCAGACAGGGAAAGATGAAGCTGGCTGTGAGTGACAGCATTATGCTGGGCATTGGTCACTGTGAGACCAGAAAAGCCAGTACAGCACCAGTGGACAACTGGTTTTGGTCCAAAGGACCAATAAAGGGGAGAATGTGAACAGAAAGAAACTGTTTTCTGTGACTTCCAGATTTGCAACCACTATTTCTGTGCCCTTGTGTTAAACTGACAGCACCTCACTGGAACCAGTGGCTTGTTGGGAAGGATGTGACACCCAGGGAAGTACCAAAAATGCAAAAGGAGAATGGATGTGATGAGCCAGCTGGCCCACCTGACTTTCAGGAACAGGATTTTTCTGAGAGGTAAGGCTGCTCTCAGGGAAGCACTGAAATTAAATCAGATTTTAAGTAAACATCCCAGCATCCTCCTACTCTGTTTTCACAGAACTATAGAAGACAGCACATTTCTGACCCAGTGCTATTTTTTTGGTTCTGTGTTTTTATCACTGGTTTTCAGGTAAAACCAGCTGGTGGAAATGAAATAAAAATGCTATGAGTCGTTCTGGCATGGGCAGTCAAGCAAGAGTGCTTTGTTGTGAGCAGCATAATTTAGTGCTAATACAGAAAAGAATGTTGTCAGCTACAACAAACAGACCTGTAATCTCATCAGGAAAAAGAGGGAGGGCTGTCCTGACCATTGCACTGAGGACTTTTGCAGTCCAGGCTGACTGGTTAGATCAAATCACCTGAGCATTGTCCAACACCATCCACGACAGTTTCAGCATTTAATCTGAGATGTGGGTAGGATTTTGGAGGCCAGAAATCCCAGACATGTACACCAAACCAAAACAATAGAGCAGCAGCCACTGATAGGCAGGGAGTGGAAATCTCTTGTTAAAAACCACAGCATTGGCAGGGTATAAACCCTGTTCAGGTTCTGTTCTCCCAGTTGCAGATGATCCCTGGAGGAGGAGCTGGTGCTTGGACCACAGAGAGGCAGAAAACAAGTCCAAGGCATGGACTTGAAGTACTGGATTGTTTTGCTGCCCTGTGCTCCCAGAAAGGCGCTGTGGGATCTGCTTCAAGGCCATCGTCTCTAGATGTGAAAGTGCCTGCTTGCTCACACTGAAACAAATGAGCTCTCTGTGCTGTGAGAATGAGAAGGCTGGGGAAATTGGATTAGAGAGGCAGGTATCAGAGCAGAAAGGGTGCACAGATCAGATGGGCACAGCTGCAGGTATCTTGGGGTTACGCCCAGGCCGCTCACCTAGCTGCCCAAACTCCCTGCCCTCTCCTGGGACCTGCAGGATTTCCAAACAAGTCTGGGTTTGGCACAGAAAAATGCTGAAACTCTGGGGAAATTCCAGGACTCAGAAATTCGACTCAGGATATAGAAGTAGCAGTTGTGCCCCAATGTGACATCCATCCTACAAGGCCGAGCTCCCATCCTGTCTCATCTCCAGGTAAAGCTGATTTATCCCACATCATGTGTCCCACCTGAGGGGCCCCTGAGTAAGCTTCCTTGTGCCTTTCATAAAACTGTTCTAAGTGCAGGTGAGATTGTGAACACATTCTTTCCTCATTTGCTGCCCTAATCACTGATAATCAATTGAAATGGTGGTGTGACTCTCGGGGCCTGGACTTTGTTGATCATAGCTGGTCCCTTTCAACTCAGAACATTCTGTGATTATTTGGGAGTAATTTATGAACTCCCTCCTCTCATAAAATAACTGCTTTATTGCCTGCCCTGATAGTAAAGGAATTAAAATAAGTGAATGTCTATTTTACCCTGCTATCTACATTCATAAAACTTGTTATGAGCAAAAAGAGAACACAACAGACATAAAGCCAATAATTATTGTTATTATGAATAATAACAATAAAATCTTTATTGTCTTAATGGTAATTCTAAAATATTTTCATGAGCCTAGGTTAAATTATTACAGAAAAATAAAGGAAAATAAAATAAAGAATATTATGTAAAAAGCTCATTTACACAAAACAGCGGTACTGCTTCAATAGGATGAGCTTTATTTTTCCTCCTTGCCATTCTGATTATTTTGATTCACCTTGGGGGAGCAATTTTTTTTACATTTTCTAATATTCAGCCTCTGCCATGCCTCGTACCCACCCCATGACTTCCCCTCTGTCACCACTGCTCTCCTTCCGTGCCTGCCCAACTCTGCACCACTCCATGGAGTCATAAATTCCTTCACTGCACTTGAGTAATAAATACCTCATTCTCCACAAAAAAGCTCCCTCTGATTGCCACCTTGTCCAGAAGCTGTGGTTACACTCTACCAAGGCTGGCAAAAGTAAGACAGATTGGCCATAACCAACTGGACACTAGGAAAAATCACTGTTAGGGCTAAAACAAGTTAAAACAAAGCTCCAGGCAGGTCAAGATGAAATGGAGCAAAGGAAACCTGATGTGCCTCAGTTGTGTGGCCTCCCAAGTGCAAAGTCTGTGGGCTGATCCTATTGATAGCAACACTACATTTCCTACAGGTCTGCCATAAATATAATTTCAGAAAGGGACAGCACTGTCAATAGGAACAGATAAGTTTTCAGAAGGTTCTGAAGCTTATAATTACCTTTTAACATTAGGGTTTTTCCCTCATTGCAAGCTGCATGGGCTGTCTGTTAACACAGCTGGTAAGTAATTCCATTTTTCATTATTAACTTGGAAGTATTTATAGCCTGTGATCATGTATCTCACGTGGATATGCTCTGTTTATACAGTAAATAAATTTAAAGCCCTTAATCTCTGCTCAGACAATTTGTTTGTGTCATTTTTCTTTCCCTTGTTTCATATAATTTGGCTGTTTGTTGTGAAAAGCACATAACTGCCATCATTTTGGTTTTGCCTTTTTCAACAGCTTTATAGCCTCAGGAATATTTATAATTTAGCTGCTTGCTAAGAGGCAACCACTGATATGGACAGATTGACAGCAGCGTTTTCACTGCCCCTGCATTCAGGTAATAACCTTACTGTATCTTTCCTTTCTGCTGCACTGACACCTCCATGTATCAGGATTTGATGCCCATTTCAATTATTTCTTCTCTTATAATGTGCTGTTCTGTTTCAGCATCATTTCCACTGCACCCTCATGCCCTTCTTCATTGCACTCCCTGCTTTACAAGGCAGGACTGCTGGCAGCCTGTGATGGGCAAAGATGAGTTTTAGCTCCTCAACACTTCACTGCTCCCAGTTTTCCATTGCCTGACAGAGAGTTGAGACCTCTCATCTCTCAGGCTGCCCTGGAACTTTCTGCAAAAAAGAAAAAGAAAAAAAAAGAAGTTTTTTTTTTTTTTTTTTTTAAGGTATGGGTGAAGAAGTTCTCTACAAGGTGTTGTCAGCACACTCATCAATTCTGGGACCCTGACCTGTCTGGGATCAAACTCCATTGGAAAAGCTTTTCCATAAATTCTTTCTGAGAATGTTTTTTTCAGTCAGTTCATAGATTTCTTTATATTTATGAAAGCTTGTTTTCCCCTCTGGTCTAAATGGCACCTGAATGAATTTAAAATTGTACACCCCCATCCAATCATTAAGCTAATTAAAGCGAGTCATTGGAGTTTTAAGCAGTCTAATTGTTTGTGGTGCTGCTAATTACAGCACATTAACTGGGTCCTGAGATGACATGAGACAATTTTCTGTGTTTATTTTATGTCACTTTGCTACCTTACAAGGTGCTGATCCTGTGGTCTGCTCAGGATGGGTAACTTACATACTTATCACAACAACATTTGCACAAATTACAGTAATTCTGTCAAAATCCTGTATTAATATACGATTAATTTGCATTAATTGACTTAATCTGTGTTTAAAATGCACATGGATGCTAAATTTTGTCACTGCTTAGAGCAGAAAATGTGGGCATGTGGATTCAGAGGCTGCAATATGCCTCGACATAAAAGAAGTGGAGACATCCTATCTGACCAGTTGAATTCCCCTCACTCCTTATGATATTGATAATTAATTGTTGAATAGGTGAGCAAAATATTGCAAAAATTTTGTAACCTCCAGGTTTCCTGCAAGATGAGCCCTGATCCTTCAGTTGCCTTGATGAAGGTGGGCCCTCAAAGTCAGATATCCACTGGGAAAAATTAAGGCCATAACAGAGAAAAAAGGTGGAAAACCTGCACGTTTTCCCTAAGCACAAAAGTTTTAGAATTTAATTTCTCTGGAGCTGAATGATGAAGAAATAGTAATAGTAATAGTAATAGTAATAGTAATAGTAATAGTAATAGTAATAGTAATAGTAATAGAAATAGTAGTAGCAATAGTAGTAGCAATAGTAGCAATAGTAATAGCAATAGCAATAGTAATAGCAATAGTAATAAAAATAAAAATAAAAATAAAAATAAAAATAAAAATAAAAATAAAAATAAAAATAAAAATAAAAATGACATTAGAAATTTTTTGTGAGTGCTTTAAAGCACAGCATAGTTGTTACAAACTGGGCTCAGATCTGGGGGAAGTCATCACAGTTCATACCAAAGCCTGCTCACTCTCTACTGGACATCAAAATTTGCAGACATAAAAGGGGTCATACACTGGCATGACTCTTGCTCAGTTCAGCAGAAGTTTGACAGAGTGCAGGCAGGGAGATAAGGACTGAAAAAAAGCAATAATTCACTGGCTCTACCCTGCCAGCCACCCCTGTCAGTAAACAACCCTGGGCTCACTGCTGCTCTCCCCTTTCTTCTCTTTAAACTTGAAGGTGAGGGGAGTCTGTCTGGACACCACACATGACATAGTTGTGTGGATTTACAGTTGTCCTTTTCAAAGAGAAAAAAAGACCTTTTCCAGGACCTTTTCTGACCTGGAAGAAAATTACTGCAGCTCAGTAGAAAGGGAAACTTTGATTTTTTTCAGCTGAAAAAAAGCATCAAACGCCACTGAGAGTTGCAGAATAAAAGTAACTATGAAGTCTTCTAGAAGATAACAAAACTCAAACAAAACCCCAAACCTCTGTCCCTGTTTTGTGGCCATGAAACCAGTGTGACATAAAGAGCACTGCATTGATGTTTTTCATTTATAGAATTTTAAGTGCAGAAAAACCTGTGTTTTAGACAATTTGAGAAGTGTTTGCACTTTAGACCTGCCAGGTAGGAGCAATACCAAGGGAGTCCAGTTTTACTGCTTTTCCCTTCTCCCACAAACATATTTTCTCACAAATTTCACTTGGCTTGCTTGCTCCTGAAAACATGTCAACACTTCAGCCTGTAGTGTAAACCTTGAAAAACATCAAATTTTGTGAAAGCTGTAAGTTCTGCTCAGCTCAAGCCCCAAAAATTATCCGCTTACTTGGGGAATGTCAAGTGTGTCAAATCACAGATCAAACCCTCTTAAAAAGATTCAGCACACAGAAGCAAAACCACTTCAAACATAACAGCAGAAATTCAGAACTTATAAAACTGCAGTAGTGATGGCTCAATTAATCAGCTGGGTAAAGCTGTTGTTTCAGGTGGCAGGCAGTTGAAAACTGTGTGCAAGGATATAATGTCCCCCAAAATCAGCTGCTCACCAACCACATGTACAAAAATCATTCACAAAAGCCCAGTTGGGTGTTAGACAGTGAAATGAAAACCTGTTGTTAAAGCTAATTGGCTTTATTTGGAGGGAACAGTTAATTATATAAAGACCTCTCAATGAGCAGGATGCAAGCTGTTTAAAATATATAATATGGGAAAATGAAGTTTCCCGTATTAAAGAGTTATAATAAATCACATCAAATGGAATAAAAGATTAAATATCTGTATTCATTGAGCTGTCTGACAAAATAACCTATATAAAATATGTCTTGTCTTTCAATTCAGGTGAACCACTGCAGGTATTGGGCCTTTCAGAAACCCACTCAATCGTGTATTTTTGCTATTCAGAATAGAACTGGTCTCAGGATTTTGTTGTAAAGGTGATGCCTGGAATTATTTGTAAATAGTGAGAGTTTTTCACTCCATGGAGGTCTAAGATTCAACCCAAATCACTATATTGTGGGTAATGCCCTCAGCTTGGTTTTTTTTTTGGGTTGTTTTGTGCTCTGGTCCAGCTAGCAATAGACTTTATGTCACCCTCCTCCCCATTAGATCTTCTATTTATTTGGTAAAGGCTTCTCACTGCTAAAGAATCCAAGTCACACCTGTTTAAAGGGAGTTAACAATGGTGAAGTCCTTAGAGGACCTGATGAAAGTATTATCTTCAATTTAAAGAAAGTTGCACCAAGAACATTCCTTCAAATTATAAAAACAGTTCTGTTTATGGTTCAGAAGTTTATTGAGAGAAGAAAATATTTCCATCATTGTCCAAAGGTCATCCAGACCGAGTTAATTTAATAATCACTTTCATGAAATTAGTTTTCTAATCAGACTCATTAGCTCAAAAAACTTTTCCCTTGTCCCTCCTAGGCTTCATTCTGACTTGTATGAATGCAGAAGAAAAAAACATGCAGTATGTGCTGATATGCATCATACATGGAGGAAAAACAGAGCAAGAGACTCTTCAATTCCAACTAGAAACAACCCCTTTGGAGCAAATCTATTTTCCATCTCCAGCAGTTCTCAACCAACCTGCCTGAAGCCAAGCTATACAAAGCCGGTACAGATGTGCAAATTCAGTCTGAATAATTAACTGCGGCAGATGATGACTCTGTGTTACAGCGATTGTAGTCGCTGAGTGCAAAAGTTCATGATAATAATTCAGAAGCAGTTTAGGGAAATTTGATTCCCTGCCAGAGCTGCACACCAGGAAGAGAGGAGGCTCTCTGAAGTTTCTGAGTCAGCCACAGATCTGTAGAAATTGGGTTAACAAGGCACTCAGAACAACGCTCTGAGGCATGACCTGCTGTTCTTGAAATCTTGTATTACAGGTAAACATCTTTAATTTCACTAGAAAAGAACGATTCTGGAGGGGTCAGTGAGGGCAGGTGGGATACATCTGTCTCAGCAGAACTGACTTCTCTGAGCTGAGTTTTGTCCTAAAGCAGAAGCACAAATGTGATAAAATTCAGATGTGAATTTAGGAGTGAGATTAGGCTTCCTCCATTCCACTTCTCCAGACCCCTGGAGAGAACCCGGCCTTCTCAGACAAGCAGTACAGAGAACCACACACTGATGAACTCAGGGTAAAAACCCCACCATAATTATCAAAAAGTAATTTGGTATTAGTCAAACCCAAACCAGCTGCTTGGAGCTCTGTATCCATAATGATAAATCCCTGGTGTCTGGTGAGCAATAACAGGTGGGAGAGGTGACCAAAGCTGCATCAAGACACGCCATCTAAAGCTGTACACACTTATATAGTGCTGCCAGATCATTTGCACATGAACTGTGCTAATATTTCCTAATAATTCCCCCTTGCAATAGGTCTCCTGGGGACATTTGGGCTTCATTACTCCGTGTGCCCCAGATCTGAGAAGTTCTGGGGAGAGAAAGTGAAGACAGAAATGATGAAGAGTTGAGAACAGCAACACCTTTTCATCAAGAAAGACATAGGTCATATCTCTTATTGCCACCATTTAATTACTATGGTGATTAAAATGTCTAAACCATATGTCTATCAGTTCTTTAGATATTTAACTTGCCATTATATTGTCAGCACTATGTACATAAAACCAGTGTATTTTATTGTAAGAATCACTGTCATTGTATCATCATAAAAATTAAGAATGATGATTTCCCAATGACAGAGAAATCAAATAATTCATGTTGGAAACTATGTCATTACAGGCAGTGGAAAGTCAAAATTTATAATTATAAATGAAATATATATACATAATATAAATATAAATATATATAATGTAAAAAATATATAATAATTATAAATGAAATTATTTTCTTGCTTTTCAAGTATTTAAAAAATAGTAAAGACAACTACAGAGATTGAACTAACTGTAATTTTTTTCTTTTTTTCTCTTTCTACACAACAAACTTTTTTTTATTGTTTTATTGCTTATTTAGTGTTTCTAAAGACACTTATGCACAGGTTATAAACTTGTGCAAGAAGTTATTTGAACCTAGATGAAGTAGTTCCTGGTATTCAGATATTTGGAGACAAGAAGACAACTGTTTTCCCAAGTTCACTTGCATACACAAAAGTAGTATTGGATGTGAACGTGTGCTGCTATTCTTTTCTCAGTAAAACTTCCATGGCTAAAATGCCTTTAAAATAATGTTGTGCTCAGAAATGCAATTAAAAGTTTGTGTGAGTGAATTCCAATCTGTGAGTTTTGTTAATTATTGACTTCCATTGCATCCTTGATGATTTTCTGTTCAGCTGTTAAGTCTGTGCAATTAGTCACCAAAATTAGCTGTTGCCACAGAAACTGTCAATATCTAATTTCATATCTCAGGTATAAAATTTGAAGATGTGAGCATTAATCCATACTTTAAGTGTGGTTAACTCTTTGGTAATTCAATTCACTTTTTAAAGTTATGGATGGAATTGCATTGATTTTGATGAGGTTGCCAACACATAATAGTGTGGAAATTGACTCCAGAGCTGAACTTTCTGTCCCAGAGTGAGGAAACACCAGGGGGATATTGCTACCTGTACTGAATTCTCTCCCAAGTGACATTTAAAGTATATCAAGCTAAACTGTGAAAAAAATAATATGAAAGAAGTCAACCAAAAAACTGTCATAATATTTTATTTATGAGCTGAGAAAGGGTTTCATGCATTAACCCCTGACTTGAACAGTTTCTACACTGGCTGCTGTAATTTGACCTTGTACACGAGATCACTTTATTGACTTAAGAGATTCTGCTGTGACAGAAAATGGCAAAGGTAGTTCTTGGGAAATGAGAGTAAATGGGAAAGGTGCCCTGTGAGCTGTTAAAGAGAAAGGAGGTGAAAGAAGAGGATGGGAAGGAGAGTTGAAGAGAAGGGAGGAAATAATGCTAGTGAAATATTAGAGCCATAAACAGAGCATAGCTAGAACTGTTAAAATAAACAGAAGTATTCATTCATGTTGGCAATGAATCCCAGCCAAACCAAACAGGCTCCAAGACCTTTAAGCTTGATCCCTGTGGCACCACCTTGTTCTCCTCTGCAGCCTACAACTGCAATGCATCAAACCTCCCTGGAAACTCGCAGCTGTTGTTACGTCTGTCCAGCCTTCATCCTTCCCTGGACAAACACTTCTTTCAGAAACCCAAAACACGTCTAAGTTGTCATCCAGGAACCCTGAGAGCCTTCTTTGTTTCCCTGGGTTTGTTTGCAGATGTTTGGTGGTAGCTCTCATTCACTGAAGATACTCTGTGAAATACAGAGCACACAATCCATCCCGTTGTAGGCTGTTGTGAGGTATGGCAAGGACCAAATCAACACAGTCTTTTATTTCTATTTTCCCTATGAAATGTCTGTATTAGACATTCTGGCAGGTTCAGGGGTTTTATTACTTTCCTTTTCACAGGTGTTCTTGGAATGAGAGAAAAAAAATAATGTCCCTTTCTCTGGGAGTGGTGACTCTGGGATGATTAAGAAGGGAAAACCTGAGTTTAGTCTACAGTCACTCACTGCACATCAGCATCCACATCAACTCACAACCTGAGTAATCTGACACTACAATTTGGATTTCACTGCAGTTGGTGCTACAATGAGCATCAGAAGCTCCTGTGAGACTGAGAATCCAGTTGGTGGCTGAATGGATTCTTTGTTCTTCTGCTGAGGTTTCTTTTTGTCTCGCTAAGGCTGCTCCAAATTCAGCAGATTTAATACTGTGGTTTAAATAATTTCAATGACATTCTGTTGCCTCCAAATGTCGCATTGTAAATTTCCCACATCATCTAAGCCAGCCACATTCTTATGTTCTAATTTCTCCAAATTTTTCACTGTCTGCCACTGTTAACAAATTGATGTGCACTTGTGAAAAAATCAGTACACAATGTTTTATTTCAAGTTTAGCTCTTTTGGTTATTCTGAGAGAAGCCAATGCAGTGAACTGGGCATGAGGTGAAGCAGCACAGACTGCAGTATGTCTGTTATCTGTGAAATAAATTTCATTGTTGATAATAATTTCTAAGCTCATGCAGGCTCTATCCAGACAATGTGCTGCCACACTGTGAAAAAAAAATTCTTTTTTAAAGAATTAAGAGCCTATGTTTTACCTATATTTTAACTATATTACTGCATTATGTTTAACCAGTCAGATCACTTCTGCTCCTGCATATATTGAAAGCATGAGTTCTCTGCCTCTGCTTACTTTACTTCATTCTCATTAGAATTTAATCTGTGGTAGTTGTGAAGAATTAGTGTAATAGTTTACTGCCAAGTTTGGAAAAAAAATTGCTTGGGTAGTTGTGTGGTTCTTGTTTTTTCCTTTTTCCCCTCTACTATGTTCTTTAAGGCAAGAAGCACAGGCAGTGTATGATCCACTTCTGCAGTAAAGGGTATTCCCTTTTATCTGTACCTATATTTTTACTGGCATGGCTAGGGTGGAAACAATCCCAGGACAGCCAAGGAAGTGGTGCAGATTTTCTGGTCCTACATCAAGATAGGTTGGAAATTTGGTCTGGGTCCAACACCAAAACAGCAAAGCAAATTTCTCTGATTTTTTTTCATGTGTTTCCATTGGAAATGATTACTGTTTCTGGACAGGCCTTAGCACCAAACAAAGCACTTTGTAAAGATGTACAAGATTAAAAACATCTTCCTTCTTTTAGGGGCAGTTTGAAAGCGTTCAGCACAAGTTGTTCAAAGGGGGCCAGTCAAAATTTTAGGGGCAGGTTCACTCCAAACTCAGGTCCTGAAATTCAAGACCCCAAGTTTAAGGTACTTAGGTGATTGCAGCCATACAATATCAGGTGCTGCTTTCCTCTTAAGGACTACATTTTATTTCTTCTTTTCTGTATCTAAGAATTTAACCTGTTCAACAAAACCTTTTTTGTTTTTTACTGTGAGAACACAGCCTTTTTAGCAAGCAAGCACAATGATCTTTCAAGAAAATTTGGCAGGAAAGGAAAACATACAAACATAAAATTCAGGCTCTTTACTGAATTCCCAGTTTCTCGTTGCAACTCCAAATTTAAGTTCCACATTTACGACTTCAGTGAATTTTGGCTGTGAATGCAGAGCTCAAAACAGTGTACAGACTGCATCCTGAAAATCCAGCCCTGAAACCGTGAAATTTCCAGGCCCTCTTTCCTCATGATTTCTCTAGCATGAGAGAACATCACTAGCTGGAAACATATGACAAAACCAAATGACAACTACCACATGAATAAAATTATTTCAAGACATATTTCATGGGACATAATAAAAGTAGAACCTGTGGAAAGCACAGTAGCTCCATAGCAATTTGGGGACTGGAAAGGAAACCACCTTTATATGTCCCTCTAGAGAGAGTGAGCTATAAAGAGTAATTATATTTAATTAATAATAATTAAATTAATGTGCCTCTCAAAGGTCCAATTCTTATTTTTCTTTTTTACTACTCAGGTAAGTGCCTTATCACTCTAGGCTTTGATATTTACATGTAGTACTTCATGACTACTAATTGTGCATGTCAGTCTTCATGGGACAGTCTCCAATGTGCCATTTCCTGTGAAATATGAGTGTGACAACAAAGCAAATATAATCATTCCAGCAAATTGTCCTTTCTTATCAGAGGGAAGCTTTTAAAGAATTGTTTTTAGTTACTCACACAGGTCTTTTTTTAAAAAAAAAAAAAAAAAATCAGTCATAAAATTAATTGTTGTTTTCCTAATAAAAAAGGAAATAATTAAAGGGTTGAAAATTTTCCTGGAAAAACAGCTGCCAGATGGGCTGAAAATTGTTTCAGAGGATTATTTTTTCGAACATCTGTCTCAATCTTGACCTTTGGAAGAGGAGAAAACACACTGCTGATAAGGATTGAAGTTGTTATGCTACATCAGTTAATCAAATTAAGTAATTGGACACATTTGAAGACTACAGAGAAGAGTGAAATCCTGTGATGAATATGTGATTATCGGGATTACTTTTTTTTAATAACTTAATAAAAATGTTGTTTATTCAGTAAGAAGGCTGGTAAGATAATTATTTGGAAAGTCCTATAAACCCTGTTCAAGACATACAAAATACAGGTATCAATCCTCTACATCTTTCCTATCTCAAAGTACATTTCAGATTTTTACGGCTGAAAATTTCAGGCTTTTTAACAGACAGAGGAAAAAAGAATTACTTTTGGGTCTTACTCTATGGATTTCATGTCTTTTCATGAGAATTGAAAACGTAGAGATTTAAGAGTCTCTGTAGGCCCTGCATTTCACCAGATTCAGGCCATATGTTAAATAAAAACTGATTAAATCCCTGTGTGAACAGCCTCAATAAAGACACATGTGATGTTAGATCTGTGTAGTCCAATTCTCACGTGTCTTTGTCAGATTTTTTCCTGACTTTCTCACAATCCACCCTACAGAAGCGACCTATTTTTCCCTTCCTTTCTCACCATGTAACATCTTTTTTTTCCCCCCCTCATAATCCAGCTGTGCACCAGCAGTAAAGGAGCTAATGGTGGTCAGGGGTTAGGCATATCAGCTGTGTGGTGTGGCTATGCATCCCACAAAGGTACCTTTTGTGGCAGGACAGAGGTTTGGGGATGGCCAAAGCTCATCTTTAATGATGCAAGTTTTGTGTTTGCTGGGTTGTCTCTCCCCTGTCCTAATATTTCAGGTGAATTCAGGAGGTAACACCCATGTGAAAAGCTGAGAAAGGTGTATCAGGTGTGGTGGTGTCTTTGTCTCTGGAAGTTTTGCTGAAATGTGGACAAGTGTGCCACCTCACACAAACAATGGGAAAGTTTCTGGTTTGGATCTACCCATTCCTTTTCTCTGCTCCAGAAAATGTCACATCTTTCTGTTGAGGCCAGAGGGGTGGGAGATCAGCCTGCATGGTTAGCATCCTGTCATACTGAAAGGCATTTTTCTTCAGAAGAAAGTCACAGCAGGCTGAAAAGGTTCCTGAAGGTTCAAAGAACCTCTCCCAGCCTCTGTCTGATGAGTTACTGCATGGCTTAATTCAAAGTTTGCTGCTAATGGCAGCTCTTCTGCAGACTTTAATGCATGCTGGGTTGGCTTAGCAGATTTTTCTGACATCACAGGAAGAAATTTAAATCTCTCATGTCAAGGATCATTTCTGACTATTCAAGTCTTGATGTGGAGCAAGGCAAAGTGTAAATCACTAAATGCTTTTGTTTTTTTTTTTTCTTCCTATTATATAGTCATGGAATTTGGGTTGGAAGGGACCCCAAAGCCCACCCATTCCCACCCCAGCCACGGCAGGGCCAGCTCCCAGTGTCCCAGGAGCTGCCAGCCCCAATGTCCAGCCTGGCCTTGGGCACTGCCAGGGATCCAGGGGCAGCCCCAGCTGCTCTGGGCACCCTGTGCCAGGGCCTGCCCACCCTGCCAGGGAACAATGCCTGCCCCAGATCCCATCCATCCCTGCCGTCTGCCACTGGCAGCCATTCCCTGGCTCCTGGCCCTCCATCCACAGTAAATTCTCTCTCTCCATGTTTCCTGCTGGCTCCTTCAGGTTGTCCCCATTGTTCTTCCCTTGCAAGTATTGCTTCACCAAAGATAAATGAGAAACTCAGTGTTTGTGTTACCACTGCCTGCTTTTACTGCATGTCTTTTTAATATTTTCAATTTACCTTAATCTTTGTTTATGGTATAGTATGAAAGCATTTCTGTGCTTAAGAGTAACCATGTGTACAGCAAAGAAACCTCTAGATTATGACATTTTCCCATCTGGACTACAGGTTTTATTAAGAAATTATTTATTCTGCAGACTTGCTTTGGGAGAAATGCTTCCTACCAAGTCACAAATCCATGGTCTCCCAGACATGCTCCCCAGAACACTTGTTTGGAAATCCCTGCAAATTCTGTATGAACTTACATTACATCTTTTGAACAGTTTGAAGACATCTTTCACCCTGAGGCAACAATTTTTTTGGTACCTAGTTAAAAAAAAAAAATCCTATATTTAAGGTAGCATAAGCAGGACTAAAGGCTTATAGCTAAAACCAGTAATGCCTAAAATACATCTTAGCTTTTTTCTCCGAGCCCACAATAACAGCATTGGGTGTACTGTTTAATGGATAGCACTAAAAAGAAAAGAAAAGTGTAATTTAGACCTAGATAGGAAGTTTTTTCCCTTGCTTTTTCTGTGCTAATAATATTGCAATGCTTATCTTAGCTGGTCTCTAAGTGGTTTCTTTAAAATTAGATTCTTTTGGAATAAAGCAGGAGTTTGCCTGGAAACCTGGCCGTGGTTCCAACATATCCTTTGGAATTTTATTTGGTTCTGTCTCTGCCCAGATCAAGAAGCTCTCTGGTGTGTAATCTGCCCATTCCTCAGCAACAATCTGAACACACTCCTAACTTTATTAATGTCATGGTAAAGGGCTCCAAACATCCCCAGACATAGGGGGACTTCACTGGTCTAATTTTTAAGCACTCAGTACCAATGAGTTAGATTTTCCCACTCCAGGTGACAAATAAAACAGGAGAATTATGGGCACTGGTTTGTTTATGGCCCTGCAACCAAAATAAATTTATTTTCATTGAGACCCATTTAAGACTTAGAGGCAAATTTTTGTTCCCCCAAAAGAACACAGACAGAAGTGTAGAAGAAAAGTGCTAACTTGCTGCTAGCAATGTTTGAGACTTTCTGCTGCTTTTGTGAGTGAAGCTATTAGTGGAAACCTGACAAATTTTGAAATGTCAGAGTAGTAGCTGGTGGTGCAATGCAGTAACAGAAGTTCATTAGAAGAGCAATACATTGGTCATAAAAGTCTCAATTTTGCCCTGAAATCAAACAGGCAATGATTGAGAGGTGATTTTAAAGTTTCATTTTTGAAGTATTAAAGGCTATTCACGTGTGACCTTTTTTCTCCCTCCACAGCAATAGCATCCTCATTTGTTTTAATGTTTTACCTTTATCTTTAGCAAACAAAAGGCTGCCTTTACATGAAATGCTGCTTAAATGTGGCTTAACTCACAGAAGCAGGAGGGATGAAATAAGAAATGAAGTGATGTCAAAGACTTTTACAGCCTTTATCACAATAAATGACCAAACGTGTGGACAAAAATCCGAAGCCTGTCTTTCAGAATTTTGGAGAAGCTCAAGGGCTGTGAAAGTCAGACAACTTCGTTTAGGGGCTTAATTAAAGACCTCTCCTTCTGGAGGATACAATTCCATATCACTTCCTTTTTGTGGCTCTACACCACCAAATATCCCCATGCCAATTAATAAAGACATTTGTGGTGTGGGAGCTGCTGTTGCTTGAATCAGGATGGTGAAAAAAAGGGGTCACTACCCTGATGTTCGTATCTGCTGCTTTAAATATGTTAAATTTTCATTATTTTAAGTGTGCTGACAATGGAAGAGAGCACACAGGGACATGGTTATAAAGTGTTTCATTAGAAATTATTGTTAGAGCAGCATGAGACTAATCCTTAATAACAAATTAAACAGACACTTAGTAGATATGCTAACATATATTCTAATACTGATTTAATGATTTGAGGAGAAATATAAGTGACCTTAAGTGAGTGGGGAAGGTTTTTTATTAGTTCCACAGCACTGTCTTTACTCTTGTCATGACCATTCCAGGTTTTCCAGCTACAGCTGGCCTGTGAGAGATTTCTTAACCAAGCAGTACATAAATTAGAGAGTCCATCACTGTACATTTAAAAGCACAAATTAAAGAAAAATCTGGTTTAATTGTCTTTCTATTCTTCTGTCAAATTTTCTCTCTAGTGGTACAATCTGTTTCTTAAACTACTGACTTTAATGTAAAATGTAGGTTAATTCTGAGAGGTAAGCAGTGCCCATTTGTCAGCAATGCAGTTTTTGGTCTGAACAGCTATTTTGGGTTCAGTTGTGATGTTGTGTAGTACTTTCATTAAACATATAATGTTAATTTCCTTTAATTTTCCTTATTCTGGATTAAATATTTTGATGTCATTGATTTTATCCATGATGGCCTGTAGTTTTCAGCAAGAGCTGCATTGATATTCGGATAAATATAATTTTGATGCTATTTTGTGTTAGGTTATAAATGTAATTTATATATACATTATCTTAGGAGCTGCTGGAGTTGGATCAGCTGAAACTTATCACAGGTAAGAACTCTTCAGCAAATATTATTTAAGTCTGAACTCTCACTGCAGCTGCATTTTCAAAGCTCTTGATTTTTTTCACGCAGTTCTGCTAAACTGTAGAATTTATGTTTGTTAGTCAGATCTCAATTCCTGATGAGTTGCAGTTCACAACTGATTTAAGACATTAAATAAACAGTTGTTCAGGAGCAGGAATCACAATATTTCTTCAAATTTGTCAGGATGCCAAGACATTACACCAGGTGGGTTTTATTTTCAGGGTGGATAGTGAAACAAACACTGAACTTTACTTGCTGCCTGATCTCCAGTAGCTGCAGTTTTAGACCAAAACACGATGAAAATGGCTGGATTGTGACTCAGGTAAAATTATGCAACATAAGCTTAGCAATCCTGTGACTCAGAGGGATTTTTGAAATGTCAGATTAGTTGCTGGTGGTGCAATGCAGTAACAGGAGTTCATTAGAAGGGCAATACATTGGTCATAAAAGTCTCAATTTTGCCCTGAAATCAGACTTTTAGGATACATTGCTGAATGGGTACCTTTCCGTGTGAGCGGCTTGGTAGCTTTGGGATTTTTTTTTTTTTTAAACACTTTGCAGGCAGCCTTAAAAGCACTTGCAAACAGCACGAAAACACTAGGCAGATTTCCTGAAAGTGTTTAAGCACCTGTGCATGGAATGTTACCTGTGAGGCTTCCTCAGGCAGCTGGGCCAAGTGATTGTCCCACTGTGACTTCACTGGGTGGCAAAGGGTGACAGGATGGATTATGACCCCCGGCTGTACAGATTTGGGCGGCAGAGCTGAAGCAAGAAGCAGGAAGGAAGGCGAGATGTCCAGCGGGAGCAGCGAGTGGAGCTGCCCCATCTGCTGGGAGGTGCTGAGTGTCACGGCCCACGCCTGGCCCTGCCGCCACGAGTTCTGCCTGGGCTGCATCCTGCGCTGGCTGCGGGGGAAGCGAACCTGCCCCGTCTGCAGAAGGCTGGTCTCGGCCGTCAGCTTTTCCGAGCAGGAGGAGGACTACCTGCAGTGCATCATCAGATACCCCAGAGAGGCCACCGGGCACGCAGGAGAAGCTGGTGACAGAAAGGATGGGCGCAGCATCCACGTCTTTGCCGCATCCCTTGCCTCTGCCTCGCAGGGGACGCTGTCCCCAGCCGAGCAGGGCGCTGCAGGGCCAGCCGTGGGCGGCATCCTGCCCGAGCTCTGGGCAGAGCTTTTCCGGAGGAGACGTGACCTCCTGAACCCCGTGCGGAGCTGGCTGCAGCAGCGGCTGCAGATGATGTACAGGGCGCGGTGGTGGCAGGTGAAGACGGCGGAAAGCGCCATCCTGCTGGCCCTGTGCATCTTCGGCCCGGACAGGGAGGTGCTGCTGCAGCGGCTGAAGCCTCGCCTGCGGCACTCCACGGCGCTGCTGGTGGACGGTCTCCTCGGCATCATCGAGACTCAGTGCAGCCAGGAGGTGCGGAGGCTGCGGGGCTGCCACGCTGCCCAGGAGGAGGCCGAGGGCCCCGGCGCCAGCTCTGCCCCCTCGGCCTCCCCTGGGGATGCTCCCGGCCCGGCTGGGCCCGCGGGACCCAGCGTGGAGCAGGAGGCCGGCTGGTCGGAGGAAGCCCTCGGAGAGAGTCCCAGCACACGCGGGACCGGCCCTACAGAGCCAGAGCAGCCCTAGGAGGAGCACGGGGAGGCGGCAGCGGCTGCAGGGAGCCTGATCCCAGTCCAAGCAGGGTCCCCTCAACCATGGCATGGTGATGGCCCCGAAAGCAGAGGGCCCTCGGGCCCCATGGGTGACACCAGCAGGCTTTTCTTTTGTCAAGAAAAAGAAAATAAATATCTCCTTCCATGACACAGCCTCTGGGTGTTGTTTCTGCCTGGGACGCTTTTCCTTTCCCTTCACACCACGCTGCTGGACGAGGGCCCCACAGCCACAGGGCCACGTTGGCCTCACCCAGGAATTGCTCCTATGGCCACGATGTGGGCAGAGTTTCTGGAAGAGCATCAGGGTGGTGGGGCCAGGGGTGTCAGGAGGGAGAGCCCAGGTGTTCCTCAAGCAAGAAGAGGAAAACCAAACACCACTGGAGAATGCCAAACACCATTTCTGCCAAGTGCTTCAGGGACAAATGTGCGCCTCCTCTTTATGAAGAGGAGGATAGAGGAAGTCTGGATGGCATTCAGGGACAGGAGAGGAGTTTGCGTCCTCATTTTTGCAGCTCTGCTGCTTGCCTGCTGATGAGAGTTGTTTCATGTGTCTTAAGCTGATTATCCCTGGTACTCACAGGTTAGGGGGGCCCCAACACGTAAGATGCTGTGCGGTGCATTTGAGTCCCATAAAAAATAATGGGTCATAAAAACTCATCTACAGCACTTTCCAAACTGTACTTTTTATACAGCGTGGTAGGAGCAGTTGTTTATGATTTCTGCACCCTGCACCCGTTCACAGGGGCTGTTAGAGAGATTAAGGACATGCTTTGCTCTTTGGGGACAGGACAGATGTCTGGCTGCTGCTCGTCTGCCTCCCAGGAGTCCTAATGATGCTGACTGTCCTTTGATGTATTGACTGAGAGGAAAGGGAGCCCTGCCAAAATGTACTAATGATATCAACAGTGTTAACACCTAAACAGGCTGTTGTAAATATTGTAAATATTTCTCTAATATTTTCTTCTCTGTGGGAATGCATATCCGGTTTATTCTCCAGCTGCTGGTAGATTTAGGAAAAAAAAAAAAAAAAAAGTGGATGAGTGATGGAAAAGCAGAAATAATGAAAAAGGTATTATTTTTCCATTTTTTTGGGACCCCAGTTCTCTGTGTGTGTTTTTCCTTTTTTTTGGTCTCCTTTGTATCAACTTCATGACTACAGT
Organism: Parus major; assembly: GCF_001522545.3. Taxonomy (NCBI): domain Eukaryota; kingdom Metazoa; phylum Chordata; class Aves; order Passeriformes; family Paridae; genus Parus; species Parus major. The sequence continues at coordinate 71,582,137 of NC_031799.1, read as the reverse complement.
CCTTCCCTTTTAAAATACAATTTTTACCTATAGTCTAAATTGGAAGAAGTGATTAAACTTAAGGAAATATTTAAAAGAAGACTAGTTTCTTTGAAGTTTGGCAACTAGCTTAAAGAAAGATTAAATTAATGTCAATGAAAAGCCTCTTCTGTGATTTGTTCTCACAGTGATAATGCATTTCAAAGCAGGTTTACTGTCCCTATCACAGCAAGGCAACTACTTCAGTATCTCCTTACCTGATTAAATGGAGGACTTTTGAATATACAACTGCTACAAGGGGTTGCCCTTTGCTACTTTTGGAAACATTCTTCTGTATTCTGCATTATTTTTATATATTTAAAGGAAAAGAGCTTAATTTATGTGTTGACAAATTCAGTCAGTGATTTGTGGGCTCTAATTTGAGAAAGATCTTATAATCAAAGTTGGCTTTCTAAATCAGCATGTCTGCTTATTAAAAACAAGCAAAGAAGCGAGCCCCCAAATCTTAAAAATGGTAATTAAAAAATGACAGTGGTAAATGGTAATTAAAAAATCCTCTCTTGTTTCCTCCTCCAAAGGACTTTAATTTTTAATTTCTTTTTTACCTAAGAACTACAGTTCCTATCTAGCTTAGCCAAATTAAAATGGCAACTGCTGAATGAAAAAAAAAAAATTGATGTTTTTCAAGAGGTGAAGATAAAAACTTGTCTATAACCACACAAAAATAATAGGAAGAAAGAAATTCATTAGCATGGAAAATTCAAGGCATGTTTGGGATAATCTGCCATTGTCTGATAAAAACCTTTTCTCCAAGTGGAAGAGCAGAGGAAAGTACACTGTTTTTCTCTGATGTTTCCAACTTGAGAGCTGAAGTTGTTACTCAGCCACCAAAGCAATATAGGTCTTAAAATAAATGAGTGGAAAATATTTTTTCCTCAGTTTTTCCAGGAAGAGTTCTCTCCACTTGAATCCCCACGTTTATAACTTGGACCATATCCACTTTACTGTAGGGAGAAAGTAAGGAATCAAGTGCTGCTGGAAGAGTAGCAGGGACTAATTCATAGGCAAGTTTGGTATAAAACTTAGCAGAACTTGCACCTGTTGCCAGAATTATCATCAATATTGCAGACATATCTGCAGGATTCTGCAAAAGACTCAGTGCTTTTCACACTCACTTACTCATTATCGTTCTCATGATGTTTTACAAAATAAAAAGTATCTCTCAGCCTCTTTATCAGGACTCCAATGATTTTAGTGCAGGTCGTTGGAAGGCTGGATTGATATGAAACTGTAAGTTCTGTGAACCTTAGTTTTTAAGTGTACTCCATGCAGAACACCTGAAATTAAATTTTAAGTAGTATTTATGAAAGAATGGCAAATTCAAGTCTCAGCACTGGCAAAATTAAGTCAGATGAACAGGTTTTTTTATAGTTCCCTTTGAAATGTGTAAATGAACTTGTCTTCTCTTAGAGTCCTGCCTTGGTCAGATATATGGCTCTTATTAAGGACAAAATCTAATACATATACATTTATTACCCATGTGTCCACAGGAAGAGATTGAAAGATGAAACCATATAGCATCTCCATAAAATCCTGATGGAGTTACACCGAACAGGTAAAGAGAACATTTTCATTAAACCCTCGGAATGTGAAGTACTTGTGAAGATCACCTAAGTAAGACCTTATTAAAGGCATTAATACAATGATCATGGCATTAAAACAGTCTGAGAGAACTCCAGGATTTACCCACTTTCCTCTGTGTCCTGACAAATGGGTGGAATTGCAAGAAAGGAGGAAGAGTTGTTATGGAGCCATGCCACTGAAACGTATTTAGTAAGACCTCCCCACTGATCTCTCTGCTCACTGTTTCAAAAAAAAAAAAAAAAAGAATCCCCTTCAATAGGTCTAAGCAAGATTGTACAGGCATACAAACAACCTACTTGTGCAAGAGGATAACAGATTTCCTGGAAAAGTCAGAGGCCTTAAAGAGTTTCTTGGCTAATTGGGAAAAATAATGTATAAAATTGATTGGTTTTCCCAATTTACTTCTTTAGCTGCCATTAATTACAGGCAGCAAAGAACAGGATGGAAGTGATGGTAATGCAGGCTTGCAAAGGTATTTCCAGAAATTAGATTTGTATGAACTGGGAGGGTCCAGTTCATACATCTACTTCCAGTTCAAGAATCTACTTCTTCTCAGCCATTGAATCCATAACATATATTTACTCCTCAGGGAGAAAAAAAAAAAAAAGGCAAATATTCTACAAGCTTAACATTTATTATTTTTGCTTCTTGCTCCTTTTCTTAAGAACAACCTAGACTGATTAAAACTAAAGGTTAAGAGCAAATTTCCTCATATGTCTGTAAAATACCAAAAGCAAATATCAGGGATAAATTTGATTTCCGGTAACTCTGCATCCTGTGAGTCCTTAGCCTTTTCCAGGCTTCCTGTACCTGCTCCCAGCAATGTTAAAAGAGCCTTGCATGACCCAGGGAGATCCCAGCATCCCACCTGCTGCATCTTTAGCACAGCAGCACTCCTGAATTTTGAAGCACCACCTTCAAAATCCACCTTCTTGATGCCACGGATCATCTGTGATGCTGTTTCAGAGGTGATGAATGTGGCAGTGTGGATATGGTGAGAAAAACACAGGTCATTTATCTGAATAGATAGAAATGTTCCTGAAGCATCCCAGAGAAGATGAATATATTTTTTAATCCATTCAAAATCCTCAGAAGGGCAAGTGTACAGCAGGTAAAATATGAAAAAGTATTTATTTGACTCCATGTGATTCCTTTATCTACTTGTAGGCTGCAGTCTAATTTGAGAATGGAAGGATAAAGGAGGAACAATCTGAAAAGCAGTGATTTATTCATTGCTCATCTTGTCCTTCTTTCTCCTGCCTTTTACCTGGCATAACAGCACAGATACTGCACCACCTATGTAATTCAATTTTTAGGACATGACAGAAGGAATAGCTGATTTTATTTTATTTTTTTTTTCTTCTACAAATGCAAATTTATGGCTGAAAATCCAAGGTGAAATTATCTTGTCTTGAACTACAGGACCAAACACCCTGAAAGGTCAATGGCTCTGGAATATTTTACTGCAGTTATTTTTCCCCAGTGTTGACGGCTGATAGACAGTTCTGGTCATCTGGAGGCAAGTGAATAACTCACAGTGATTTCTTCCTCTAACAGCTTTCATCTGTCACTTGGTGGACTCTTTTAAATTATCAAACCAAACAGAAAAAATTGGTGGAATCCTGCAAATTGAAATAACTGCAGCCTTGCTTGGCAGGAAGGGAAAAGGAGAGACTTGTGTAGGTCTAGCAATTTATAGTGGCATGAGCTTGTGAAAAGTTTCCATCTCTGATGCCTTGAGACTGGATACTGGTAGATTATAAATGGAATGTTAATATATCAGGCCAGAACTCTGAGGCAGATCAGGCTTAGGGTTCTGTTACTGCCTAATGATTTAGCAATTACTTACCTCAGCTGAGGTCAGACCCTGCCATAAAAAAGTCAGATGATGCTCAGTGATGTCTTGGATGGATATGAATTGCTCCAAACCATGTTAACACTTTCCTGTGGTGTCATGAGAAAAAGTGGCAGGAGCTGAGTTGTGACATGGGAGAGCTGCCATTGCTCAGCCCGGACAGGAGAAGCTTTGGCCTCAGCTCCCTGTGGCCTCGCAGGGCCCGAAGGAGCCGCAGCAAAGGTGGAGAGAGACAATTGCCAAGGGCTGCAGGGCCAGGAGTCAGGGAATGGCTGCCAGTGGCAGAGGGCAGGGCTGGATGGGATCTTGGGCAGGGCTGGATGGGATCTTGGGCAGGGATTGTTCCCTGGCAGGGTGGGCAGGCCCTGGCACAGGGTGCCCAGAGCAGCTGGGGCTGCCCCTGGATCCCTGGCAGTGCCCAAGGCCAGGCTGGACATTGGGGCTGGCAGCTCCTGGGACACTGGGAGATGGCCCTGCCATGGCTGGGCTGGGAATGGGTGGGATTTGGGGTCCCTCCCAACCCAAACAATTCCATGATTGCATGATTTTCTGTACACTGTCAATATTTTAGACATGTTAAATCCCATTCCTATGAGAAGTCCCATAGCCATGTACCTGTTCTTGGTGGTGATACGCCAAAAAAATTCCTGGAGCACCTACCCATGAACAGTGCATGTCTTTTTTTCCTGGGTTTGACAGAATAGGGAAATGTTACACATAATTAATTAATTAATTAAACCTATCATATTTATTAAGCAGCTGTACTTCAAAGTGTGTTTTCTGAAGCTAGGAATTGGGTGAAATGTCCCCAAAACACAAGGTTAAATGCCTTAGAAAAGAGACAATGTCCTATCAAGACAGGTTTTCCACAGAGTAATAAGAGATGGGAATGGAGACAAAGATGATCTCCTGAAGTCACCCAATTGATGTTTTGCCCCAATTAAAGCTAAGCCATTCCTGATAGATGTTAGTCTAGCTCTTATTTTTCTCATCCTGGCATCTTTTTAAATCTCTGGCTGAACTTATTCTTTTATGAATCAGGCGCTATCGAGTCTCCATAAAAGATTAAAAGTTCCCTTTGAATAAGAGACTGTAGGGTGTAAGACAAATGTAAGACAGCAGACAAGGGAGAATTTCAGAAGGGAAAATGTCTGACCTAGAAACTGCTGTCATTACATTTCCAGGTCTTCTTTCTAATGAAGTTGGGATTAAATAGTTACACATTGCAGCATATGCTGAGATTCAAAAAGTCCTTGATAAAATTAAAATAAAAGTAATAAAAACCCCCAATTATACAGTAAATGGCGTTAATAACATGTATCATGTCCTTTGTAAATCCCACAGGAATAAATACTTAATGCTTATTAAATGAAATCCTTGGCTGAAAAACATGCAAATGAATGCTATTGATACTAGAAAAAAGAACATGTGGAAGTTTTCCAAATAATATTCTTATAATTGCTTTAATGAGAAGGGTTTTTTTTTTTTTTTCTTTGCATGTGTCCAGCTTTGGCATCTTTTCAGATGCTGCCACTCTCTCAGATTTAGTAAAACCTCTTCTTGGTGCTGGCTGCGGCCTGGGAAACATTAGACCTGCAGCAGACACTGTAAAGCAACACAAATGCAATGCAGATTTGCAGGAATTTTGTATTTTGGCACCATGTCGCTCGCCTGTGATGCACCAAGGGTCAGTCCAAGGCTGAACTGCGCTGAGAACCTTGTAAGAGTCGAAGGGATGCTGCAGAGGGCACTATTTACCAAGAGAATTAAAATAGACACGGGGTTGGGGTTAAGGAATGAACCATGCCTATAAAAACACACAGGGTGCTTTGATCCATCGAGTTTTTACTCATTTTTATCAGGTAAGAAGCAAGGATTACATTCAGGTTTTTCCCTCCCCAAGTTCATTGATCTGGGAATGTCTTTATCCAGAGATTTCTCAGGTTAATGTGTACTCACTCAGTTTTATTTTTTTTTAGGAAGGAATCAATATTTACAAAGACAATAATATCTGATGCAAAGTTGTGTCTGAGACAGACAGTTTTTATACTTTGAGGTGTTTTTTTTCTTCCTGCTCTGCAATAAATTGCTGGAAAATGAACAAAAATAAAAATATAATCTCACTGAGATGAACATTATATTGTAGCTTTCCAAACTATCAAAAAAAACAGAAAAAAAAAAGATAAAATCAGAACAAAACCCCAACCATAACGACCCTAAAACCCCCACCCTGGCACTAATGAAATGACCAAACCAGATAAGTTGGCCAAGTTCACTGTTTTAATGTTCTCAAAGATGGGCATATCACTCCCTGTAGCACACAGTGCATTTTGTGTGTTTGTTTAAACCCAGCCATCCTGCTGATGACAATCTGCATGCTGTAAATTCCCTGATGGATGTTACACAATAAAAAAATTCAATATTTTCCTGGGGAATTAGAAGGGAGGTGGGGAGACACCAGTGAGACACAGAACTCTCAACGCCAACCTCTCACGGTATTCCAGTCACAGCCTGGCTGCATATTTTATCACAGTGGGTAGCTTTAAAAATTATTTATGAGACTTGCAGAACACTTAGTGTACCAAAGAAAGGACAAATCCCTTTTGCTCAGTGTACATTTATGTTGAATTCTCACTGGTCTGTAGCGAGGTTAAGATGATGCTCCTCTTCTTTCCAGGGAAAGCAGTGCAAGTGTGATCCTAACGGTGTTTGGTGTTTCATCTCCTGGCACCCACGCAGGGTTGGGAAAGATCCCATTCTCCCATCTATGCCACAGCAAAGTAACCTGCCCCATTCCATCTGCAGGAGCTGTTTTCCAGCAGCCTTGTGGTGGGTTATTGCCTGACTGAATTAAAAATGCCAGAAAGATGCAATCAGATCAATTTTACGAGTGTTATTTTGAAAGGGACCGTTATCTCCAACACAGGCTGCACTGGTCAGATCTTTATCTCTAGCTAATAAACTCAATGAATCCTAATTCATTAGCTTTGATTGTAGCCTGGAGACAAGTAGACCCTCTGTCTTGAGATATTTCTGTTATATTAATCAGGAAAATCTGCCTGTTGGTCCAGTCACAAGACACCACCTCCAGAATGGGTTTCCAAGTCATATAATTTGTTGTGTTCTGTTAACAAGAGCAGTTCAGCAGTTGAGCCAACACAAAATCATATCACCGTGTTATTATGGAGCACAATACAAGTTCCCCATGCCTCACAAAAATTTACTACACCTGTTTCAACCCCACTCCACCAAACACAGGGATCCACCCTTCAGGATCTTCACTCTCCTGTTTACTCTGTGTTGTATAAAATTCATAAAGCATTATATGCTGTTCTTCATATGCAGGTTTCTTTTGATTTTAAAGGCATTAAAAAATTAGGCCAAGCTGTCTGGGAAATGTGTTTATAAGTGAAATCATAAATGTATAGAATGGTTGGGGTGGGAAGGGACCTTAAATCTCTTCCAGTGCCACCCTCTGCCGTGGGCAGGAACATTTTTCTCTAACCCATATTGCCCCAAGCCCTGTCCAACGTGGCCTTGGACACTTACAGGGATCCAGGGGCAGCCACAGCATCTCTGGGAAATTTATTTCTGCCTAGAACAGTCAGCATGCTCCAAATAAGATGATTTTTCCTGATGAAGAGGGAATTTGCTTTTTAAATGTTGCAAAAAGTAACACAAAGTTATGATGCACTGACTTGTTAAGAGTCAAATGCCAGCATTTGAGAAGGTTTTCAGCAGATACTCAAAAGATCATTTTGACACTAACAATGGTATAAGCATGGAAATGATACAACAACAAATTAGCTGATTCCTAAGCAGTGGAATAAAAGACTGTAAACACATAAGCCTGTGCACCTGTGAATTTTTCCACATGTACTTTGGAGGAACAGCTGCTTTGCAGCTTCTTTCAGGGTGAAACATTTGATGTAGTTTATTTGTCTTGCTGAGTGAAGGATGTTGTGAGAATGGCAGGGAGATGCTTGAGAGATTTCCCTGTGCGACAGTGCAACATTAGTTTTAGTAGGAGTGCTAATGTATCTTTTTTTATTTCTGCTTTAAACTCTGACTTTCTGCAACAATAGACTGACTCTCTGATCACTGTGAGTGCTCAGTAATGAGGAGAGGAAGGTTCATCCTCTGTAACCACAGTCTAAGCTGACAGTCAACACTATCTGCAGAACCTCCTTCTGATGCAGGCGACTGAAATAAATTTGTCAGGGATTTGTAACTGAAACTGTGAATATATTGTTTCTGCATGGGGAAATCAACACAAATTTAGACTGCAGAGGTGAGGGAATAGGAAGAATCCCCCAGAAGTTGCCCAGTCACTGTGCTAAGGTGGGATGTAGGATTTGGTTGGCAGCTGTTTGCAACTAAGGCAGCAGGTCTGCAACTGGTGGCCAAATAATCCTAGCTCCATCCAGCCTCCAAGGAACTTGGCAGAGGGAATCTTTGCAGAGATTGAATAGGTTAATTTATTGAACAACAGTTAGCTTGTTATCACCTTTATTTTGTTCTGAAAAATCTGTGTAAATCAGTGGTTATGACGATTCTAATCTTTATGGACTTCCACTGAAGCAGCAACCTCAGTGGTGTAATCAAACATTGATAAAGTTGTATTTCCTTTTGTTTTGTGAGGGTGAGAGAAGAACAGAACAGCACTGAAAACTCCAGAGGGCAGAAATCCAGGCCACTTTAGTATCTCATCCCAGAGGGTGGTTGGACCCACTCCCAGCACCGACTGCAGGCTACTGACTGCCCAGAAGAGAAATTCTGCGGGTAAATTTTACACACAGTGGTAGCAGGTCAAGTTTGACAGTGATATATCTGGCACGATCTGACATCTAAATTAAGGACTTCATGCTCAAACCCTTTGCCAGCCTTTCTCCCTTTGCTCTCAAAAAGCACATTTTCCTAGTGGCTGTCCCAGGGTTGGCACTCCCCTGGTCACTGCTGTGCCCGGGGCAAATCCTCTTCTTCTCTTATCCACCACAATGATGAGCAACAGTGAGGGCTCAAGGGTTGATGCCTTTTGGGGCTACCTAAAAACAGAGGCCAGACAGAATTAAGGGAATAAAAAGTTGAAGGGCCTTCAGGTGCGTTTTGGGCAGACAAAGCTCGCCCAGGGCCTTCACCACAAAAATGGATGTCAGGATTTTCACACTTTTCTAAGTCTGCTCCATTTGCACACCGGGGGTTGATCTCCTAATTGCAGCTGCAGGAATTGATGAAGCCATTCAGCCCCAGTTTGCTGCCCCCAGCTCCCTTTTGTTTGCATTTCTGGGGCCTGAGGCACTGAGGTGTCCTTGATTGCCAGGCCTGGAGAGGAATTGCTGGCTCTGACCCAAATGGGGAAGCAGCAGCTGACCCTGCACATGGGGCTTGGAGTTCTACCCCAAAGACCTGCAGGGTTACAAATGCATGGCAAATATAAAAGCTAAACTCCTAAAGCATCAGGGTGAGCAGAGCATGTTCTTTTTATTGTGTTGTGCCCCCCATGCTGTCTGTGCTACTACAAGATTTCAGCCCCCTGCTATGACCAAGCCCTTTCTTTATGGAAGCCCAAGGCTAATGGCAAGTCTATAAACCAAGTTTAAAAAACAAAAATTAAGTGTTTCAGTGAACTGCACATGGCATGGCAGTGTCTTTAAAAAGGTACAAAAGAAAATTTTATTAGTTAATATAGCTCAGCAGGGAGCCCAGGATAAGATTAGATTCTCTGAAAGAACAATAATAACCTTTAAAATAGATACTAAGATTTTTTTTCCCCATGTTATTATTAAGCTAAACCTACTATGTTAGTGGGCAGGAGAGAGATGACACAAAAGCTACCCAAAAATAATTTCTTACAACCATTTGTCTTAGGTCCCTTAGGTCTTCTACTGCAGTCAGGTTTGCTGTAACAAAACCACAAAACATCATCTTTTGCTGCCCATGTAAGAGCAGCTTCATCACATTCACTAGTTCCTCAATTGATTCTGCCTCTGGAGTTAAGAGAATTAATTTTGCTTATTTCAGTGAGTAATGAAGCATGATCTTACAGAGGAATCAGCGTGAATCTGGGTGATTTGTATCAAGACATGTTCTTCATGAGCATTTTTTGAGCAAGTTGAATCTATGAGATGATTTTTCTTTATGGAATCTCTCAAGCTGTAGGATCGTCTTCAGCATCTCTGAAGCATTTCTGAGCTTCCACAGCTCAGAAAACATCTAAATTAATTTCATTTTGGCTCAGTCTTTCCCAGACATCTCTCTGAGTGGTGAACTGTGCTGCCTTAGCCATTCCATGGATTGGCAAATGCAGCTCTTGGCACACCGTGACACTCTCTCCCACCCATGCCTGGACCAGATATATCCAGGCTGCAGCTTGTGAAATAGAGCTGCAACTTCTCCGTGCACATCTTTGAAGTGGTTCCAATCACTCCATTTCCACTCTTGCCTCAGACTGCTCCCCACCTTAAATTCCTGTTCATTGGCATATTTTAACCTCATTTAAAGCTAAAAATAATAAAGGGAAGGATGCCATGTAACACTAATGTTTTTTTTCCCCTCTAAATAATCAGTGGTAATGCGATAAGAGCTTATGAAAGAGAAATGTTTATGGATTATGTGACTGTATTGATGTACTATCCCTATATGCAATTAGGTAAGTGCTTTACTTCACATGCCTAAATACTGCCAGAAGATACAGCATCAGATGTTATCATTGCAGCAGCAGAAACAGAAATTGTCTTGAAAGCCTTGTGCTGAAAACCATTTTAACCAGAAATTAGTTAATCCTTCACCTGTATACCAAGAATCATGGAATCATGAAATTGTTTGGATTAGGAATGACCCCAAATCCCCCCCATTCCCACCCCAGCCATGGCAGGGCCAGCTCCCAGTGTCCCAGGAGCTGCCAGCCCCAATGTCCAGCCTGGCCTTGGGCACTGCCAGGGATCCAGGGGCAGCCCCAGCTGCTCTGGGCACCCTGTGCCAGGGCCTGCCCACCCTGCCAGGGAACAATCCCTGCCCAAGATCCCATCCAGCCCTGCCCTCTGCCACTGGCAGCCATTCCCTGGCTCCTGGCCCTGCAGCCCTTGGCAATTGTCTCTCTCCACCTTTGCTGCGGCTCCTTCGGGCCCTGCGAGGCCACAGGGAGCTGAGGCCAAAGCTTCTCCTGTCCGGGCTGAGCAATGGCAGCTGTGGCAGCCTTTCCTGGCAGCAGAGCTGCTCCGTCCCTCTGCTCATCCTGGAGCCTCCTCTGGGCCGGCTCCAGCAGCTTCAGGGGTCCTGGGACCCCTGAGGGTCAGAGGGGCATATTGGTATCCTTCTGAGACACTGGTATTTTTGACCTAAAAACAATTAAAATATTAAAGCACACCATTGTAAACATGGAATTTGAATGTCTGCTCAGGATAATGGCACAATTTTCATCTCCTGTTGTAGAAGGCTTCCTGTGCAGCACAATCTGTGCCACAGGTACAGCTACAGAGACTCTCAGCTACAGGGGGACCACAGGTGACTTTAAGCCATCAGTGCTTTTAAACACTTTACCTGTTCTTATCTCTCCCTGTTCTTACGTTCTACGTTTCAGGAGATCCAAGGGTGTCTCATAAAGGACAGACAAAATGATGTGTACTCCTGCCCTCCTGTGAGACTACCAACTCTCACAGTTTTGTGTTGTTGCTTAAATTCCTTCCAAAAGCCTCATGGGGACTGAACCTTTCACCACCTCCTGAGTTTCCCTGTCTCTTCCACATGGTCAAGCTGCCAAATTTCTAAAAATCAGGAGACTAAATATGTTGGATTTTAGGACTTGAGGTAGGCACTCGGTGAGCCTTTTTTTGGTTGGGGTTTCTCAAGCTACAGTGAAAGATTTCCTGCTCATGCTTTTAACTTTGAAGGAGGCTGTAGACCAGGAAATCCAGAATTTTATTGCTGGGGGCATAAACTTAGTGAACAATCCAGTGCAAGATACATAGATACAATGGTAGATACACACAAACATTAGAGGTGAGATAAATAGACCCATCCCGCAAAAAAGGAGCCAGCTGAAGATTTCTTTGTGAAGTTGTCTGGTAAAATCCTACTAGTTTTTAGAAACAGAAAAAATGTGTGCAATCACTGGGTTTTGAAAATTTTTTTTAACTCTTCTCACACATGAATCTCTTTCCAGAGAGAGCCTTAAGATAAAATGTGTTGTTTCAAATAAAAATGTATGAAAGTTTTGAGTGACAAAACCCTAGGGATTTATGCTGGAAACAGGTAGATCTTCACTGCAGTGCTTTGTCATCAGCATCAGCTCTTCCACTTACAATATATGGAATATCCCTGCACAGGATTTTCAAATACCATCTCCTTTAACTTTGTGCCATCTGCAGAGCTTTGAGTTAATGTTATTCCCACAGAATGGCTATAAATGAATCATCAAAAAAACTAAAAGTCATAGAAACCGGTCCCAAATTCCTGTAAGATTTTGTAAATTTCAGTGTGGTGAACTTGCTCATGTTATTCACTGTGTCTGTGGAAAACCAATTTCCTAGCTAATTTTTCTTACCTCCAGATGTGTCTCAGGTACCTGTTACACAAATACAGCTTTGTTGGTAGACAGCATGTGCTGCTAAGCAAAAACATTAACCTCTTTCAGCCAGTGAAAATGAACAAGTCTTAATTTACACGGAAATGCCCAGAGGAAGTTAGGAGCTGGTCAAGCTTGTAGTTACAACCTTCCTTATTTTGATATCCAGGCACTGTTTCCTGATGTGGGTTTTGAAGTCCTGTTTTAGTACATTACCACCACAGACAACCTGCTTTAAATTAAGTTCTAGGCTTCAGTCTACTGGGTGAAAATAGAAAGTGGACAAAAGAAAAGTTGTTGGGTGTTTTTGCTTTTGTTTAGGCTCTTTTTCCTTTTTTTTTTTTTCCCTTTCCTTTTTTGCAGGTGCTTCCTAAATAATGTGTTTCCCTACAGGCTAGAAATAAAAAGCAACTTATTAAATCACATCATAAATGACCCATGTAGTGCAGTTGATTTTACATTACCTAGGTAAGGAGGCACTGAGCCAAATAAATCAAAGTGAACAAGGCAATTATTGTTCCTCCTTTTATATCACCTAAAATATGGTAGTAATGAACAAACATGATTAAATGAGAATACTACATTAGTAACAGGCTTTTCATTTATTGTTTTTTAGAGAGATCATGTTCAGTGTGGGTATGGAAGCCCTTTTCCCTGTATTATCAAGCTGACATTTTGTGTATTTGAAAAGGATAATGTTGTACTTGTAAAATGAGAACAAGCACAAAATGTAGGTGGCTTTCTTTAGAGAGATTTTATGAGCTGGATTTGTTTTGGATGTTTTTCCATGAAAAATAATATGTTCAGGAAGAGGTCAAGACATCTCTTCAGTGCTTGCATTAAAAATTTTATGATTTTCTGGAGACTAAAGGCCACTGTAGAGTCTTTCTTTCATGTGCCAGCTAGTTTTATTGAAATAAATGGAATTACTAAATGGAGGTTATGTGGTGAATCAGTTTCTTAACTGACCTGTGTACTTTCCCCATTACTTTTCAGAAGGATTAAGATTTCACAGCGTAGTAAATTAGATTTAATCATTACAGCTTAAGTAAATGAAATAGCAATAAGGCCAAGTGTAGAAAAATGGACTTAATTATGATTAAAAATACAAACCAAGGAGGAATATATCTTCATGACCGAGATCAGCCGAACACTTGGCTGGTCTGAAACACAATTAGGTTTTTAAAGGTGCATCTGAAAGGTTGTTTAAGGCAATATTCCAGCCTGTTCATTGCTGGCTCAGCCCAAGGGCTCTCTCAGTGCTGTCTCTGAGGTCAGCCAGCAGCAGACACAAGAACACCAGAAATGGGAAACAGCGGAATTATGGAGTGGTACTAAATGCAGCCTTACTTATAGGTGCTTTCCTCCCCTTTTCTTTCTGCTTCACAGCCAAGAGTTCACACTGTGGACCCTCCTGTTGGTTCCACACTGATGTGCCTGTGCTCCTTGGGTTTGTCTGATCCTTTCCTAACTCTTTCACACATTTTGCAGCAAATGTGTTCTGCAGTGGGATTATGCAATCTGCAAAAACTTGTTGCCCCCTGTTTGTTTTGGGTGCCCCTAGACCATGATGGGAAACGCTGTTTGATTCTTGCTTAGCAGGAGGTTGCTGGCAGTACCAGAGCTGAGATTTTTGGTTAGACACTGAATTCAGATTCTGAGCTTTTGAGTCATCCAGATTTGGGCACAGAAGGACAGAGGCTGTTCCACACCAACACTGCTGCTCCTCAGATGAACCCCAAAGCCATGGACTAATAAGAACTCAGCATTTTGTGGACATTTCTAGGCATTTCAAGGACATTTTTCAGAAGTGGTCCATAGACTAAGGGAGCAATGTCTCTGTGCCAAATCAAAGGATGGAAAGAGGGGTGGTGATTAATGAGGAGTGTTGGAGAGTGCATGGTCTGGGCATGGAAGAAGAGGTGGAGAATGCATTGCTTTCGGCTTGGGTAAGGTGAATTTCGTTCACAGCAGTGTTTTGAGGCTGTGTTTTGTATCTGTGGTGTAAAGAGTGTTGATGATGCAGGGATGTTTTTGTTCTTGCTGAGCTGGCACAAAGACATTCCTGCTCCTCCATCCTCCCCACCAGGGCAGAGGCTGGGAGTGCACAAGGAGCTGGGAGAAGGCACAGCCAGGACAGGTGGCCCCAGCTGACCCAAGGGATGTCTCTTTATGGACTTTTTGATTTGGGTTCTTTTCCCTTTGAACTGAAGATTGATGAGACGGGAGGCGAGTATTTTCTCTCGTTCGTTCTCAGTTGTTTATTTTTTCTTATCAGCATTACAAGGTACAAGGAGCTATGTGCACTATGATAGTAAAGGGGTAAAATGGCCAACAAAGATCTTCTTCAAGGTCTTTTATATGTCCATTTACACAATTAACAGGTGCCAACTAAGTTATTTTTATTAGTGACCCAATGACCCAACACCTTTGTGCTGCACTGCGGCATTTTCTATCCAATCACCTACTACTACCCAAAAACCTCTAGGAAAGAACATGAAGAAGAAAGAAGAAGGACAAGAGACAACACCCTAAATCCTCCATCTTGTCCCCTGCTCTCTAAACTACCTTAAACTCTAAACCTCAACCCATTCACCCAGTGATTCAAGAAACTTTCTAATCTACACCTTTCTTATTTAACTTTAGCATTTGTTCTCATGTATCACGATGAAAACATGCCCATGGATTTCATATTATATGAAAATCAGTGTTTCTTTGAATTCTAGAACTAAATATTAAAAACAAGGGCATACACACTGTATCTCAGACTCCAACAAAGGGACATCCAGGACCCTACAGCATCACGCTCTGCACGTAGATCCGCAGGAACAAGGAGGAAGTGAGGGACACTTGGAGTGCTGGTGTTTGTTATCCATGACATGTGACAGAGCCCTGCTGTCCTGGGATGGCTGAGCACCTGCCTGCCTGTGGGAAGTGGGGCATGGATTCCTTGTTTCACTTGGCTGTGTGCATGGCTTTTCGTTTAGATGTTAAACTGTCTTTATCTTATTTTGCCCTTCCAATCCTCTCCCTGATCCTATCAGGACAGGGTGGGCAAGAGGCTGTGTGGAAGTGACTTTCTGGTTGGTGTTAAACCACATCACACATAAATCATGACAGATGATCATGGCAATGGGTGACCCACTCCCTCATGGTATTATGCCTCAGGAGTGAATTCTGCTTGATCTCCTCACGTAACATGTATTTGTAAGTAGAAAGGGTCAGGCCAACTCAAACTCTGAAAACAGACTGTGGGAGAGCCTAGTAACAATCCAGTGTAAAGCCTGGTTGTCCAGACTGCCAAAATTCAATCTCATTTTCCCATAGGAGTCCTTTAGAAATGATCCATAGGCACAGGCCCACTTGTCCTTGCTCAGGGGAGCAGTGATCAACCTTTTCAGAGAGGGCTGTAATCCCCATTTTCCATTGCTGGCAAGCACAAAACAAACTGACACTTCCTAGAGCGTTTTGTAATCCTGTTGGGATGAAAAAAACCACAGTAGCATAATCCTCACTTGGCCTCAGGACTCTCTTGTGTACAAAAAGTGAAAGGAAGAACAGTCCATATCTTTTCTCCTCCTTTGTTTAAGGTCTTCAATAATTTACACATACAAGGCACCACAAATTCACCTCTGCCTGAAGCACTAACCTTCTAAGAGTATTGTTTTCTCACCCCAAATTACCTCCATGGATTATAAATAAATTGCTGGAGCCAGCTCACAGAATTGGCTCAGGAGTCAAATACTTGGGAGAGGAACAGAGGGAAGAGAATTGGGCCAGCTCCCACCAGCTGTCCAGTGATGTGATCAACGCATTTGTGCATCTGTGCTAACTCTGACCTGCCAGCCACTCTGGGAAATACATTGCTTATTTGGATCTCCCACACAGTGCTATCTTGCAGGATTAGATCTCTCAGTTTAAAGAGGAACAGAACCAACTCATCAGTACCAATAATTAACACTTTGTCGGGGCTTTTAGGGCCAAATGACAACTGAATGCAGTGCACTCTTACAACAGCCATCAAGCCAAAAATTGACTGTGCTTCAAGGCAGCGTGTTGAAGGAGTCAGGATCCTCTGTGTCACACTGTGTCTGTATTCACCCCGAAATATCTCCCTCTCACTGACATCAGCAAATCTTTTGAGCACAGGCCAACAGGAGAATAATGGGGGTCACTGAGAGTGGTTCCAAGAGATCAGATTTCAGCTAAATAGGTCTGTGCAAAATGAGACATCCCTGGGCTGTCCTGACAGCATTTTGGTGCAGCCAGTGGGGAGAACAAGCCATGAGTTATTTGTGAAGGGATTCAGGGCTGGATCCAGAAGCCTGGAAGCCAAAGCAGAGTCAGAGGGGTGTCCAGCCCTTCTTGGCAGACAGGCACCACCTGTGTTCCGGTGATGGCTCCAATCTGCAGCTGAGCCATGTGTGGATTTTGTTTATTGCCACTGAAGATGGCAGAGAAATGAATGCTGCTTTTGTGTGTTGTTTTCTGTCTTAAATGGGTGGGTTTCAAGGTGATCCTTCTGGCTTGCTCTGCTTTATCGTGGTGGGATGGGGCTGGGGGCTGTGAGCGTTGCTTTGGTAAAAATGGTTTCATGTCACAGTTGGTTGTAATTGAGCGGGTGAGAGAGCATCCAAAAGCAACATTAAGCAGATTGTGCTAAATATGATGTGCTATCTTAATCAAATACGTGGTTTGAAGGGTAACCAAACACGGCCCCAGCTTTACTGTCATTACATGGTCATTTACTGGGAGCCAATAAATTACACCCTGCTTGTTAAAACTGGAGTGACCTTTTCAAGGCTGAGTAGAGCACTAAGTGCATTAAACGAGCCATGTTTCCTTATCTGGCATGACAGATGTTGAATTTTGTTGACATTTTCAGGAATGCACAAACAATTATGACTTCAATTGTTTATTCATCAGAGAATGCAAAGCTACCTGATGGTGCTTATATACCGGAGGGCATTGCTCAATAAATCTTGCTGGGGTTGTTGGTGCCTCCTAAGTTTATCAGCATTTAAAAAGACATAAACAATGAAATTTTATTTTATTTTTTTTTCCTTTGTGGAAAGGTCATTCCTTTCTGACGGGTGATGTTTTAGGCACCAGCAGTACCTCATGGAAGCGTGAGACATTTAACAAATTACTTCCAGGCATTACAGAGAGATCAAGCATTGGCACAAAACTGCATGAAAAGGCATCCAATTTGGGTAGTCCTGGATTTTACAAGACTCACCAAACCAAGGAGTGTTCTGCTCCCTTGGGTGCTCTCTGAATGGATGGGGAGTAGCTGATGGATGTCTGACTGGGAATTCTTTCCCCTCACTTGGTGGCAGTCCAAAATTTCTAATTTTTTGGCAAATGTTTGAGCAGGCATTTCAATTTTCTTCCATTTATAATACCTATTACAGCAACAGAGCACTGTGAAAACACTGCCTGTTGAGAAAATGAGGTAAGGGAGTGATTACAGTCCTTTGGACATTTGTGTGAGACCACTTGAACTGAGCAAATAAATGAAGAATTACACAATATTTATTCAGACATTGCAGCACTATATAAATAATAATTCTGTGCAAAGACTGAAATTTTAGGAATTAGGTTTTACAGCTAAGAAATACATAATACAGGGTAATGTAATGGCAAAGTTTTGGAAGTAGTTTAAATTTCTTTATTCTGTGCATATTCATTCCCAGGTAACAAATATTATTTTCCAGTAGAACAAAGAGGAGCTCAAAGCATTTACATAATTATTAATTTTTACCTGTACACCATTATACATATAGATAAAAAGTGGATGTAAACCAACAAATAAGAAAAGATGCATCACATAAAGCTAAACAAAATGGTGGGACAAAATGCTGACATTTTCTTCACACAGTTTTGGTTTTTTACTGTATCTACATAAGTTTTACAGTTCATTTGATATTCAAAAGAATTTCTTAATTGGATAGACTTTGCCTATATCCAACTGCTATTTTATAGCTTCCCTCTCAGAACAAACCCCACAGAACCTTCTCTTAGGACTTCTCAAATTTTATTTTTTTTTTCAAATATATCTGTATTCTAAGTAATGCAAATACAAGGTCTGTAAAGACTCCTCAAGGAATACCTGAACTTCTGTTGTAAATGTCTGCTTTGTGTCACATCAGCAGTGCCATCCTTCCTGCCTTAAAAACACATTTTTTTTTACAACACTTGGAGTATCATGGAGCTTTGGCTCTTTTTGGGGTTTTGAATGCTTTCTAAACTTACAATCTTTTTATGATAAAAAGAAACTGACTGTGAGAGAAGAACATGCAGAAGATTATGAAGGAGAGGGAGGGAGCAGTGACTTTTTGTAACCTGCAAGACTAACAGAGGTATTATGAGGCCAGATGGTGCACTGCCTTCTAAATTACTTTTGCATTTTACAAAAAAGACTGGAAAATTTTAAAGTATTAGCTTTTTATGAGATTGTCAAATAGGTATTTAATTAAATAAAATTAATTTAATTAATAGGTATTAGCACTGATAGTACCAGTGTTAAAGATTCATAAACAGCTAGAAATTGAGAAACTGTAGTTTTACAGAGTGACTAGTAACATAATGCAAATCTGTGAGGGGGATGGTGTTTGGGATTAAGGGTAAACAACAATATATTTTATTTTATTTTTTGTGTAAGGACTGGTTTTTGTTTTCTACATTAATTTCAGTTTAAACTTCCTTTTTTTGGGAGGAGTATGAATTTCCAAAATCTGCCACTGATCTGGTGTTCACAAAATGGGTTGGAAGGCTTTTCCTAAAAAATTGTTCTGTCTGAATAATTTGAGATTGGATGTTCAGAACTGCATACCTTTGGTCATAAATACTGCAGAAAATATGAGCCAGAATAAGAAGATACATGGCTGATGCTTTATTTTTAAAGTCCTCCTGCAATTATAGAAGGCTTAACTCAGTAACAAGTAACGTATCATTTAAAGTGTAGATGGAATCCTGATTTATGTTTCTTCGGGAAAATTAAACAATATCCATTTTTTTCTGCATGCAGCTACCAAAACCTGTTCTCCCTCTCCTCTGTATGTTCAGGGTTTAAAACCCTGAACCTGCTCTCAGATCCCCAGGTGTAGTTTGCACCTGCACAACTCAAACCAGTGAGGAGAAATACCTGGGAGAATTTAGGTCCCAGTTTTCTCCCTTTTATGCACCTGGAAGGTGGCCAAACACCCTTTGGAGGGCAGTTTTACTTAACTGTGATTTGTTGCAGATGTGAGACATTTTAACCTCAACTTAATACCTCTCACCCAGCAGCACCTTCCTATTTCATCCTCAGTGAGATTGAACTCTTGATTCCTTTTCCTCTTTTATCAATAGACATACCTTGAATTGTCTTCCATTTCTGTTTGGTCACTAATTTTTTGAAGGTCATTGATTCCCAAGGGAGAACAAAGGTTTCATTTAGCAATCTCACACGAAAATTGCTAGGAGCTCTTAATAAACGACTGTTTTCAGTCCCTGATTACACATTGTGTTTTTCCTCTCCTGCAGCTTCAGAAAAAAAAAAATCTTTTAGAGTGTTTCTTTGCCAATAATGCCATTTTCAAGAGCAGAACCTGTGGTTATTTCCTCTGCTGCATGACTTGATTTACTGGGTGCTCACATGGCTGCTGGGGTGGTATCTAAATTTATCTGGGGAAAGAGGGGGGTGTGTGCTCACCTTCCATCCAGGTGAGCTGTTGTGCAGAATATGAGAGGCCCAGGCTCAGTTTCAGGTGATCTGTGGTGGCTTCCCAGGGGTGTTGCTTTAATCCACACAGCTGGGGCTGCTGAGGTGAGGACGTGCTCTCAGCACCACCTGCTGAACTATTCCACCTTCCAGGGATTGTTTATGACATAGGAGGGGTGGTTGTGGAATTTTTCTAGGAGAGAATGAGCCTGAGTTAAGTGTTCTGGTGAATAAAAAATAATAATTACATACAATCGTATTTAAATGTGCTTTTGAGCAAGTGCTGGAAGTCCAGTCTTCTCTCACATGAAATTAGGCTGACTATCAATTTTATGGCCTCTTTTTTATAGCACCCAACACCTCATAAAAATGTGGGGGCCTGAGCCCTGTCCTTGTGCCAGGTCCTGTCCTGGTGCTGATGCTCTGCTTGGCTTTCTGGGCTTTGCACTTCTCATTCTTGGGGCTGCCTGCATAGCAGGAAAAATAACTTGAATAAACTTAAAAGGCGACTTCAGTAAGACTAAAGTCTTACTAGCTTAGGTTTTGCTGACCTACTTAGGATGAGAGTAGCTGGCAAATTGTTTTACATAGTTTGATTGCAGAGGTAAATTCCAACTGAACCGCTGCAGTGTTGCTTTAACTTCAAAGCAGTGTCAAACAGAGAATTAGATAAAATTTAGGTAACTTTGAAGTCACACCTTCAGCTAGTTCAGTTGTACTGCAGGTAGGCTGTCAGGTGCCCACACACTGCTTTTGGATTATGTTGTGGGCAGAAGAGCTTCAGCTGGGCCTGACAATTTAGGTCATGCAGGAATTTGCTGAATACCTCCTCATTTGTGCTGCCACTTCAGAATATTGGAGATACAGGACCTTATTTAGGGGTTTCCAGCTTTCCCCCTGTCCCCTCCAAAAAAACCCCAGCCCTTCATAAAGCCAGCAGGAAAATATTCCCAAATGAGCTATCAAGAGCTATCCTGTGGGTTAACAACTGAGCTCCTGCTGAAAACAATTCTCTGCAGTATTGGAATCTGAGGACAGCACCACGTCTGGGAGAAACAAACAGGAAAGAGAAGTGACAGCATGGTTTTGGAGTGCAGGGATGTGCACATTTCCAGAAAAGTTTCCAATTAGATGTTCCCCAAATCTGCTCTGGGCTGTCAGAAAACAAGGTCTTGGAGAGATGTGTCTTCTTTAGGGAGGCACATTTTCTTCAGTTTTCACTTTTAATTACCTGGATGTCTCACGGAGGCAAGCAAAAAGGATTTCTCACTCATATAAATGACCCATATATTTATGTTTGTGTTTTTTTTCCCCCCAACAGCCCATTCTGCCACTGTTTCAGGCAATAGCTTTGGTTCACAGCATTTAGCCAAATATCTGTGCTGATTGACTGGCTTGGTGGCTAGCAGGTTTTTGCTCCCTTGAGGAAGAGATCTTCTTGTCTTTACAAAACTGCATTTAGCACAGAAATAGGAAGCTATGTTGATTTTTTTTTTTGGTATTTTTTTTTGTTTTTTTTTTTTGCTAAACTTAGTCTAAAGAACTCTCAAGAGTTATGAATTTTAATGGTGCAACCAAAATCTTATAAAAAACCAAACAAAACTTCAGACCACACTCTTCTCCCTCATCTCTGTCCTTCCATCACTTGTCATAATTTCTATATACATTTATACACATTTTCACATATATGGTTTTTGCACTTTTTTTTTTTTTTTTTAAACCAGCAAGGTACATTTTCACATTTTGTTGCTGGCTTAGGTTCTCAGCAACACTATTTATACAGTGACATTTTTCAAAGAGCTGCACGCTCTACATAGCTAATGGAAAAAGGTGGTGCAACCACAGAAAAGAACTTAATGTTATTCATGGAATACCAAAGGAGAAAATGGAACAGCGGATCACATTAATTCTGGCAAATACTATTATTTTAAACTCATTTAAATTCAAGTCAAACTAACATTTATCTTCCCTGTGCAAGCAGAGCAAACAGGAGCTGAGCGGGCACTCGCTGTTTGCAGGAGGGGCTGCCTCTGAAAAACCCATGAAAGAGGGCAGGGGGCAGAGCCCACATTTATGTTTTAATTGAAACAATGATTAATTGCACCACAGAGGGTCTCACAGTCGCTCTCTTTTTGTCTAGACCTGCCATAAGTCACTCTGTGCTACTCCAAAGCGTTTTTCCAGTAACATGTGTCCTAAACTCGCACCATTCCTCCTTATTTTTCAACTGACGTCTTTTTGTGATAATTGAAGATGTAATTACACCACTTCTGCCAATAAATTACTGTATTATTGTGCTCCTCTGATACACATTCCAACTTCCAATTAAGTAACCCAGAGACTGTTTTTCCCTACTGTTTCTATCCTAATGTGTATTTTCACACATTAAAATAATGATTACAAAACGGTTCTCATACTTGTTTGATGTGCTCCACTGGGGTGGGAAGAGGCAGGGGTATTTTTATAGCACTGGATATTGTATCCCAGCTCTGATATCCCCTATTGGGTGTACTGTTTGACTTTTATATAACTTTATTTTCTTGATCATGAAATTGAGAACAACAACTTTCTTTTGCATGGAGGCAGCAATTTTTTTTCTTCTTTCCTCTTTCCTTCCCTTCTTTCTACTTAACAATTCTATTTAAATGATAAAAAAAAACCCCAAAAACCAACCTTGCTGCACTGAAAATTCAACCAAAGTAATGAATTGCAATTTATAGATGATCTTTACTTTTAAAGGATAAAAATAGTTTGAATGTGTTAGCCCATCCAATACTAAATTCTACTTTCATATTTTCATCCTCCAGCCTCATCTGTTTATAATCCTCTGAATTTTTTCATGTTCAGACAGAAATAAAAATCTCAGGCTAGAAAGAAACAAGAGTAGCTGATAACTTAGAAAATATCTTGGATTTTCCCCCTACTATTTAATTAGCAGTAAAAAGATCTTTAAGCAATTTTCGTAAGTAACTCACATTCTTAATTACTGTACAGGGCAAGACCTCTGTAAAAAGGTCACCATTTAGAGGAAGAAAAAACTTAGTCCAGATTTCTGTTGTACTTATATCAATTATGCAAGATCTATGCACAATAATTCAGAAGTGGGGCTCATCCAAGCCAGTATCTTATCTCCAATATGGATTAATACCAGCTGCTTCAAAGCACAACAGAACAAGAACTGAAACTTCTGTTCTTTGGGGAGAGCAAAAAAAAATCAAATTCCAGTTGCTTTGTGAGGAGTGGATATGAAATGGATACACTGTCAAATTAATTGCTGAACAGAAATTCTAGAATAATTTGATTTTAAAAATAATATATTCATTTTCACCTAATCAAAATACCCCTTTCAATGTAACTGAAGCCGAGCCTTTCCAGACTTGTCCCTCTGGAACAAGGAGTGCTCCAGAGTAAGGAAAAAAGACCCACAAACTGAAAAGATCCAAAATATTGAAGCATAATTCACATCTGCTCAGATTTAATTCAGAAACTGCTTGAAGATTACACCTAAAATAATTAAAAATAATAAAAAAGCTGTGAAGCCCTCTGGAAGCAAAACAGAGAGGCTTTGAGTTTGTGCCAGGAAACAAGGTGGTGAAAATTATAACAGGAAAATTAGGGAAAAATTCAAGGATCATTAATGGTTTTCCTTAAAATAGGCATCTGGCAAGTAAAAAAACATGCAATCATTCACACAGATGTGTTATTTCCCAGAGGCCTTTTAACCACTGCCTTGTTTCCTTCATACAATTTTCAATGGCAGAAGAGCGCCACTTACACATTGTTTTTTGCCTATTTTCAATTGATTTATCTTCTATCAAGTCAAGGTGCCCTAAAGGGAACCCAAAAGGCTATTTTAAAATAAATATGTCATTTGGCACCCAGACTATTATATAGCTGAGTGTGATGGAACACACTCTTACGTTTTTGCACAACTTAATTCTGCAGCTTGTGGGCTTTAATGAATCTGATCCATCCCTCTTAATACCAATAAATACCAGTTCATTCATATCTATTTATAGTGACACTTCTGTCCCTAGAATCACTCAGGGCTGGGTATTTCCATGCTAGTATCTGTGGTGGGAATGTGTTTGGAGAAGGCATTCTGAAATGAGAAAATGAGGTGAGAAAAAAAAATCCGAGTTGCTCTGGCTCACCTCTTCAGCAAACAAACAATGGACTAAGAGGACTTAAAACAATGAACTATAGAATGGGTAAACTGCAAAAGATTAAGACCAATGTAAATGTGGGGAGAAAATGAAAAAAAATGGGCAGTTAAATGAATAAACAAATAAATATGTATGGTTGAGGAAGCATTGGCTGAATGCAGTGATCGTCTCATAAGAGCAAAGAAAAAAATGCAATCTGGAGTTGTGCCTCTGTGAAATTAAAACACAGTCAAACACCTGGTATTAATGACAGGAGCCACATCTCTCTCAATGACAACCTGTATTTTCCACCCAGGCAACCAAAATAATGAATTTCAGACTCTGCTTTATTTAGCAGTGATGAAATTAGAGATAATCCAGAAGTAGAAAAACACCTTTGGGTAGAATGCAGGCTGCCCTACTTTGTATTAACAGAAGGACCAGCACAGATCTATTAATGTATTTCTGCTGCAGAAGTGAAAACTTCTGAAATCCCAAGGGAACCAATTACTTAAGTCAGGCAGGGAACTTACGGACTTGGTAATTGATGGGGTTTAAAAACTACCAAAAACTGCCCCAGCACCTCATGTAGGGGAACAACCCAGTTCTAGAGGGACTAATTAATTACAGCCTCGGCAGCAGGCAGGAATAACAAGGCTTGCCGTGAATGGAGAACACACTCATTTTCTAACTCTCAGTGTGCAGGTGTTTTACCAAAAACACAAATTAACCTATACTCAAGAAACCTTAATTAACTGACTGTCTTAACAATGGTTACAAAATTGTACTGCATTTCCTTTGAACATGGAAGATTAACTAGTAATAGCACACCACAGAGATGGGTTTATCAAACAGTTTATGACTAATGTGATGCGTTTATAGCCAGCCCTCACACGAAGCAGGGCTGATGTTGTTTCATTTTTGCATGACTTGTACTGGCACACAAAAACTGTGATTACACAGGGGGTGACAGCACAGAGGCTCAGCTTCTCCACACCCTCAGCACACAGCCTTGGAAATTATGTAAAACAGCAGCAAATGAAGGATTACAGGTACTGTGTTCCACTGCACATCAGTGATTTATTTATCCAAGCTGGTGGCAGGGTTGGAAACAGGGTCATGATTTACAGGCTTCTTATAACAAGTAGCCCTCAGGATCTTTCTGCTCCTGAATGACTATGATCCATCAGAGTAACAACACTGTGAAAAGAGATGATTACAGCTTTAGAAGACATCAAGAGGAGAAAGGATCTAACATTTCATCCAAAAGTAACTGCTTTAAGTTTAACCACCCATGCACAAAAGTATCTTTGAAAACTACGAGAAGGGGGTGGCATTCAGAAAGGAGACCTTGTTTTTTAGCACAGTAAAGGAACTGGCTTTCATATCCCACAGGGTGAACCATCAGAGGTGATGTGTGCTCTTTGTAAACACATCAGCCACTCTGGAGTAAGGAGGAACACTCATCAGCACTTTAGACTGCCCCCTGAAAAGAGAAATGTGGCACCCAGAAGCTCTTCTGTTACGAGCAGCGTTGTTACCACTCCCACATACTTCTGCTGAGGGAGTTTGATGGGGAAACTGGCATCCATACAGATTAGAATGGCACACAAAGAACAAGATTTTATGGAACTGTTCAGTTTGCACATTCTGAGGCTTGAAGCCACATTAAATGCACTGTGCAGCAGCAGGAGGGTGTTTGAGGGGGGGCGGAAAAGCAAACCAGAAAAGTTCTCAGCAAAAAAGTACTAAAAGAAAGCCACTGGCTCCTTCCAAACACCTCCAAATCTGCAGCAGTACGAGTTTTGGTAAGTACATCACCAATACTTCTTTTCTGGACAGAGTTGTGTCTGCATCACCACCTGAAGCCTCACAAAACCTTTAGGACAGTGCCCAAGTCCCTGCTCAGAGCTGATGCTAGGGAGATCTGGCAACAGCAGCTCTTTAGAACTGCTGAGCATGGAAGAAAAGCCACAGAAAATTCTCAGTGAAGTTAAAAATTCTGCAGCATGGATGATAGTGACAGGACACCCACTGCTATGAACTGTCCCAGGTCATTATTCTGAGCATTAAAAAAAGTTCAGCCCAATCCCTGTTTTGAAATGTGATTTTCCCTACCCTGTTTTTATACATTTAAGTGTTTAATTTAATGGCAATACACTGAAATTTGAAGGGGTTCTCAGTACACACCAGCTGCTGAAAGCACTTCAGGAGTTTCATAAAACACACAGCCCAAGGCCTTGGGGTTTAAGATTTTATTTAGAGACATCCAGCATGGGTTGCAGCTATCATTTCCCCATTGAACGATGCTGTGTAGAAGACTTCAACTCTGCAAGAAAAAGAAATTAAAGAAATTTAAGAACCCTGTAATAAACATATATTTTAATTAGAATTTTTATTTGAAGACTTTGCTTCATCCACTGCCCGGTTTTGCATCAGAAAACCCTGATTTGCAGGCAGCCACACAGTTCTAAAGGCTCAACTTCAACACAAGTCTGCTGATTTTGGTTTTCTCTCCTCAGTTAAGGGTGGAATAAACATCAAATTGGAAAAGGAATGAGATAATTTGTTCCAGTTAAGAGATGCCAATGAGGACTGTTTTTTACCTTATCTTAATTGGACAGTAACCTATGAATGATGTAGATGGTGAGATTGCTTTGACATGGGTTCAAGAAAAAGCCATTTTCCCCTGAGCTTTATCTGGCACATCAGAAAGCGTTTACAGCATCACAATTTCTCATCCTGCTCTGTCACATCACACGTGCCAGTGACTCCCACAGGTCACCCCAGGTGCACCTTTTTATCTCCTCAGGGGTGGAAGCAAACATGGCTTTGTCAAGAGCCAGAAGCTGCAGGCAGAGAGGAGTGGCCTCTGGGGAGGCAAAGGTCACAAACCACCGACTGCAGCAGCTCTGTGACACAAACTTCCACCTGCTCACTGTTTCAGTTATTACAATGCAACTGCAGACCACAACGCACCTGGAGTGAAAAAGGCTGAGAATTACAAAGGTTTCTGACAAGGTCAGGCTCATTAAATTCCACTGTGCTATTAAACCCAACAAAAGCAGTTACCCAGCTAGTGCAGCTACAGCCTGTCCTCTTCATTTCTTCAGGAGCTGGTGTCTGACTATGAAGAAAGGGGCACCAAATCCACTCCCAAAGAACACACACATCATTGCGAGCAGCCGCCACTTGTTGTCCACAGAGAATGGGAGGTTCTAGAGGAAAAAAAAAGGGAGTTTTATCTTTGCAATCAAAGCATTAACTCCTTTCCAATCCATTTAGAAGTGCTAAGAATCTCAGAAAAAATCAAATATGCAGTTTCAAAGCATTTTCAGTTTTTCTCAAGGAAAGAAGCAGAGTATTTAGGGTAATTAATAACCTTCCAGTATCTGAAGGGCATCTACAAAGAAGCTGGAGATGGATTCATCATGAAGAATTATAGCAACAGGACAAGGAACAGTTTCTAATTGACAGAGGAGAGATTTCAGTTGGATACTAGAAAGAAATTCTCTGCTGTGAGGGTGGGTAGGCCCTGGCACAGAGTGCCCAGAGCTGCTGTGGATCCCTGAATTGCCAGGTTGGGCACTGGGGCCTGGAGCAGCCTGGGACAGTGGAAGATGTCCCTGCCCATGGCAGGGGGTGCGATAAAATAATCTTTAAAGTGCCTTCCGACCCGAAGACTCCATGATTACAGCCTACATGTGACCTCTGGAGGTCACTTCGTCCCCACTTCTCCTCTCACTCCAGCCCAAGGTGGGGCCAGTTTGCTGCAGGTATCACACAATCAAACATAAAAGCCCCTGAGGATACACATCCGCAGCGCCCCGAGTGTTCTAGCATTCCATTATCCCCACCGTGAAGAACTTCCTCGTATCACTTACGCATATAAAATTAAGCTTTTAGACTGCAGGCTCAAGAAAATACGCCAGGTACATCAGAAAGCGTTTACAGTATCATTGTTACCCCTCATAACGCAACGCTCATCATCTGTACCAGCGCAGGCAAGGGCGCTAGGGTCCGTCACCACACGATCTGCGCTGCTGTGGTGCTACGCGCATCACCGCGCCACCCCAAAACCCACACAACACCAGCCACGCACAAGGCAGCCATCAACCCCCACCCCACGACCTTCAGCAGGCCAGGACGCTGCTGCCCACCTTCCCGGGCCCCTCCTCATAGTGACTGCGGCGGATGGCGGAGGTAGCGAAGCGGCGGACACCGGCGGACAACATGATGGGTACAAGAGACAGCGGCCACTCGCCCGCCCTGCGCGACCTTCCCGAGAGCGGCGCGGCCGACCGGAACCGGAACCGGGAAGGAAGAAGGGAGCCCGAGCGGCATGACGGGAGTTGTAGTTCCGAGAGATCACGTGGTACCAAACGACAGCCTGCGGTTGGTTGAGCCCCCCGCGTGCTCCCCGTGGGCGAGAGAGTCCCGCTCCGCCCCGCCCCGCCGCCATTTTGTGGTGTCTGAGGGGCGGTGGGAAATGGCGGGAGGCGGCTTGGGGGGTACGGGGGGTCCGACGCTTAATTGCATTTCCGGAGCTGCACTGGACTGCTTTTAATGTAGAGCTCATGGATCCTGATAAATGGAAAGGACCTTAAAGCTCATCCGGTTCTTTGCTCCCCGCCCGACAGGGGCAGGGCCAGCTCCCAGTGTCCCAGGAGCTGCCAGCCCCAATGTCCAGCCTGGCCTTGGGCACTGCCAGGGATCCAGGGGCAGCCCCAGCTGCTCTGGGCACCCTGTGCCAGGGCCTGCCCACCCTGCCAGGGAACAATCCCTGCCCAAGATCCCATCCAGCCTTGCCCTCTCCTCGGCTACATCTATTCCTCCTTGTCCTGTCACTCCAAGCTCTTATTTAAAGCATTCCTCTCCATCATGATGTATGGTGGTGATTTTTACATTTTTTACAGGTGATATAGAACCGTAGGACACCTTTTGTCACTGTTTAGATAGACTTTATTTGTCAGAGTTTGCAATAATTTTTCTGCCTCCATTTGCTAATTCTGAAGTCTATTGAATGATGTTTCCTATTGTTAAATTCCATGGCTGTTCAGGCACCCAGGCCTCTTCTCCCCCCCACTCCCCCTTTCTCAATCATTTTCTAATTGGAATTAATGGCACGATAGTGCTCTGCAATCTGCTTTGCCATCTTTATAACAAATGTTCTTGTTTTAATGTAGCTCTTCTCATCCTGTAGTGGATTTTATAGTGTTCCTGCAGAGGAGATGCCGAAGAGAGGCATAAAGATTCTTGTTACACAGTTGCATTAGCAGTAGCAGTTTAATCCTGGATGCTCAGCAGATGTTTTCTCTGCAGACAGAAGCGGGGATCTCCAGGTAAATATGATTAGAGATTGTTATACACCTCGAGTTGTTCTACAGCTGGAGAAACAGAGCTGAACACTCAAATCTATTCTCCTTCAAAGCACAAACTGATACAAAACAAGTGCTCACCAGCCCTGGAAAGCCACGGAGAAGGAGTTTAGAGTAACAGGTTCCCATGGCATCGGTTGGAATCTTGGTAAAGGAAGGAAAGATAGTATCTTCTAAAGTGTTAGAAATGCCACGTGCCTGAATTATGATGAGGATAATCAGGAATCAGGGCAGATTTTTACAGGAGATGCCAAGTGCTCCATGTATGCCTTTGTAAAAAGGTAGTCAAACACAAACTGGGAATTACAGAACTAATTACTGGGTGAAATTCACTGGCCTGTGGCTTGCATGGGATCAGAATGGCTAATTATACTGGTACTTTCCAGCTTTTAAATCTATGAATCTTTGAATCTAGGCTGCTTGTTCACATACATCTTTTTATGTCCAAAGTTTATTTCTTCCCTTAAAAAACCTATTATTTTTTTGTCTTTTTCATCTTCAATAATACGTTACATTTTGCTGCTGTGAATATTACTTGGTGATGGGTTTTTTCAGATGCTGCTTTCTTACTCACCCTTCCCCACAAAGAATGTTTGTCTTCTTGATCTAGATGCCAAAAAATACAAAGGAAAAAGAAAAAAAAACCACAGGTAGCTAGAAAAAGTAATGCACAGGATCTGTCTTTTGTGATCCTGATGGAAGAAAGAAGCATAGAAAGCTTAGTGTATGTTTTAGAAAATACACAGGGCTGTACTTTGGGGGCTGAAACTGCCAATCACTGAGACAGAGTGAGAGAACCAAGATAAAAGTTGTACTGGCTTTTAAAATACTCTTTTATGAGTAAGAAAACAGCTGTTTTAAAATGCTGAAATTATGTATTATCAAGTTCAGATGTGTGTACTTCACAAAAGCTCTCTAATAGCATAAACTCCCTAAACTGTTTTGCTAGTGTCATGGACAGAGGGCTCAAGAGACAAAACTGCTGTCATAGGTGACACAAAAATTGTCATCAAATTTACACCAAAATTGTTTTAATACAGAAATTATCCTCTGTTTTTGTTGACATGGTAAATTATTTTGTCTAGCATTCAACTTAGGAATTAATCTCCCTTCAGTCATAAGGTCAGGTATTAACCACAAGATTAAGCAGCTGTTAAATGCTAAGTAATGAAAGGGAAAGGGTGAGTAGAATCTGGGAGTGACATTATATAATGGATTTTAATTATATGTTTTTTAGCAAAACTATGGGTTAACAAAAATATCTCTGATAGAATAATTTCTTAGTCAGTCTAATTCACAATTATAGAAGTGTGTCTTTTATAAGGATAATTAACTTGCCTCATTTGTGATAATTGTTTTTCTTCCACAAAAGTAGGTGTTCTGAAATATGAAAGTATCTTACAAATGTAAAATAAACAATTAATAGTATTAAAAATAACATGGGGATCTTCAGGTGAAGAAGGAGATGTTGGTATGTGAAGCATACCAACATTTGTATTTAGTACAATGGAAAGCTGAAAACTTTGGCATGAAATTGTGGCAGTTTCAGTTGAACTGGGAGAAAACAACAATTAACTGTAGTCATTTTGGTTGGCCCATCCGAATTTCCCAGCCAGCCCACCAATTACCATTTAAAAAGCTGTAAGCAAGAGATTTTTTGCAGGGCTTGTTTGTCTTTAACTGTGATTTCACAGAAGTGTATTCAGCTCTCTTAAGTGGTTTAACAGTGTGTCAATATTCAAAACTTGCCAGCTGTTTGGTGCTGTCAGCTAAGGAAGCTGCCAAGGTTCTTATGGGGAATATAATATATTATATCAGCTGGTGGATTTTTTCTTATCTAAAAACCAAACTGTGTTAAACCATGACAGAAACACAGATAATGTTAGTTTAAAAGTTATTAGTCCTAGGAGATACCTTAATTTCAGAGAGCCCACCTAAGTCTCAGGCAAGTGGAGTAGTAAATGGAATTGTCCTTTGGAAGCAGTTACAGATTTGTTGCAGACATTGACAGCAACAGGATGCCCATGGGAGGAGGCTGTTAGGAGAAGTAGCATCGTTTATTCTTTCATTATAGCTGTTAAAACCAGTCAAGCTTCCAAATATACAAGCCTTCCTTAAGGTGTGAAACTGAGCTACTTTCAAATGTAAATATGCTTTGAAAATATTTTTTTCAGGGCACAGTTCAAGGGACACTTTTCTCCCCCAACTGTTCTTTGGACTGGATCATTTTGCAGATCCAGTTCATGGTGTAGTGGCACACAGAAAGATGTGAAACATTTGTAGCATTAAAAAGGTGGAAATGGATGCAAAATTAGTGCTTTTCTTGGCAACAATATCAGTTTATATTGGCAGAAAGAGCTTGTCCAACTACAGCTTTATTGCAAATACACATACATTATTTGTTATAAGGGCATGAGAACATGATCACATGAGACAAATCAAACTCTTTCCCGAGCCCCAGATACTGCTAATGCCTAGTGCATTTGTTAATTGTATTTCTCAGGATCATTCATGATGATATTCAAGATAAGGTGGTAAGTATTAAAATATTACTTAAGAAGATTTCAGTGTATTGTGATACGTTATAAACAAGAGAATAAAAGAACTGGAAGTTTCATTTTGTACTATAATATCTTTATGTGCAGTCGTGTTACTGACAATCTACTGTTTTAATTTTGTCAGGCACCACTTCACAAATGTCTTTAAGACTGTATAATTAATATTTTTAACCTTTTACAGTTAACATTCTAACATAAGAGTTAACATATGCAGCTCAAGTTACTGCTCTCAACCTGAATTAATATATCATTATTTTTGCATCTGTTTGAAGCCCAAAAGTGGGCCTGTGCACCTGAATTTTGCCTGTTAACTCTGGCTGTATCATTTCATTAGGATTTTAGGGGGAAGTAACACAGTACCTGTGTAATTCATACTTTTAAGCCATCATGAATATAAAAGTGCTATAGGAACTTCTCTGTGACTCTGCTTAATAGTGTTGTTTTTTAGTGAAAATCACAGATTGTGTGAAAAGTTATAGATTGAGTGTTACTCATGAAAGCAGCTAAGCTGGATGTGCATAGTGACA
Source organism: Parus major (assembly GCF_001522545.3). Taxonomy (NCBI): domain Eukaryota; kingdom Metazoa; phylum Chordata; class Aves; order Passeriformes; family Paridae; genus Parus; species Parus major. The sequence continues at coordinate 71,549,783 of NC_031799.1, read as the reverse complement.
AAATTACAGTTTTGGCAGTGTACCTAGATAAATTTATTTTTACATTATTTGAAATAGTTCAAAAAATTGCCCCTTCATGTAAGTGATTCCTTATGGAAGCAGAGTCTCATTTTTATGTACTATCAGTATTTCAGCAGCTGAAATACATGTCTAACAATAATATTTTACCTTGACAAAATTACTTTTTTCATTAGTCTTTTGCAGCATTAATTAAATCTCCCAAAAGACTGTTTAAAATACTTAAGGGAAGGTTGACCTGTTCTAGAGGCTTCTCCAGGATACAGCACTTGCACAGTGAGTAAGAGCCACTTTGTATTATTTATTTTGTCTTCATGTCTTTCTCTAAAATGGAGTATGTAAAGCTCTGTATTTTTATCATAGACACCAAGACAGTTGGTTTGCAATTACAGCAAGCAGCGTTATAATTACTTGCATTTTGAACTATCTCACTGTAACAGCCATTGCTTGGTTGCTAAAGCTTGAAGGAGTTCTCTTGTGTGTAGGAATATTTTAGGAGCCCTGAAATCACCATTTTTCCTTGCAGGTGCAATACTCAACTTACTTGGAGGTTAAAGGAAAAAATGCCCTTAATTTTTCTGTCCTATTTGTGCTTAGTTTTCCTATAGTTTAAAAAGGTGTTTTTTTTTAAAGACTTCCTAATGGTTTTTCCATCAAGAGGACAGTATATAGTTCAAAATATACATGGAAGTAAAAAAGAGCCCACAAAATACAGTTATTCTAATACATATATGATATATATGATTCGCATACTTGTCACACATTGTTTTATGTCTTTTTCATTCTTTACAATCCTTTAGTTGTGGACAAACCTTTTTAATATATCAATATTCCTGTATCATATGTAAAACTTATTATCTATAAAATCTTTCACTGATGCTTTGTTTTTAGCTGTTCACAGCTATATGTATTGTCAACCTGACTGAGCTAGGTGAAGGATTTGCATGTGTCTTAGAAAAAAATTAAGAAATGAGTTAAAAAAAATAATAAGAAATTGATAATTTTTTTTTGTCCCCTAATCTTGTAAAAAAATGCTGAGGGGTAGAGCTCCATTTAATAAAATCAATGTTGTCAACAAGGTATTATTTGTTTCCAAGGCCATGACAGATATTGTGAATGTTTCCTAGAGAAATTCTCCACATTAAGCTAAAATTTGTGACATACTACAGGTGATATAAAAACATAGGACCACCTTTTGTTTAGATAGACTTGATTTGTCAGAGTTTGCTGTAAATTCTGCTGAGTTTTGAAGGAGGTGTTTAACCTACCCAGATTTTTTTTTTTTTGGTACAAATTAAAAGACCACATTGCACTCAAACTACCAAGTCAAGCAGTTGGTGTACAATGAATTGGAAAGGACTTTTTTTGTGTGGACAACATGTTCAACTGTATGTGTGGTAAAGTGGTATGCTAAGATAGCAAGTTTCTATAATTTCCATGAAAAGGAAAAGGTGAGCAAGCATAAGAACCAAAATTTGAGGAGCTTTTGCCTACTGTGGTGTTTGTTTTTTTTCAGTCATTGCTGGCATTCTCTGGATGATTCCCAGTGCTGAGGATTTGTGTGAGACAATGTCAAAAGAAATACAGCAGTTTTAGAGAAATAAAGGTGGAGGGAGAAATGTTTTTTCTATTAGGTACTTTTCATGCAAAAAATCACTTTTAACTATTGAAGATCAATTTGCCTTCCTCTATAACTTATTGTAACAATGTAATTACACCTCTGTTTGCTATTGTTTTAACTACTTTCACAGTACATTTTCTGGACTGATGTTTCCAGCAACTTCTAGTTGGCCATAAGCAAGGGCTCTCTGTACTATTACTTTCTCTCTCTAATTATGGCAGATGGTATTGCTGTAATTTTTCTTGTTTATATGTTGTTAGACTATAAATTCACCTGTGACAACATCTTTCAGCTGTGTCTTTTACAACAAGGATGCCTGTCAGTGTGGTTACTGCCGACTTACCATGATGAAAGAACAATAACTGATGTTTTTACAAACCATTCTCAGCAACCATACACAGACATGCCAGTGTTGACAAGAGATGAAATTCTGTAATTTCAATTTTGACATCAGTGAGGATATAAAAATGATTTATCATCTTAGCTCTCAGAGCTCAAAGATGGAACATCTGAAGCTGCTGAAAGTATCTGAAGGTGCACTGGCTCATGGGACCTGATGAGATGTACTCACAGGTCCTGAGGGAAACAGGTAATATTTCACCCTCCTGCAAATACTTGACAAGAGACTAGACATGTTTCTTATGATATTTTGATTCATTAGTAACATTCAGTTCAGTCTAGCTATTTTATTTACATGTGAGCCTGTCAGTTCCTCTAGTGTTCTGTTCACTGATTCCTTCTCCAAACTTAGGTTTTCAGAATGTTTTTGTAATATGCTGGTGAAATTGAGTGTGTCACCTATCAGTGGTCATTATAATGAAATATTAACTGTTTGAAGTGTTGAATGTGAAGTCTGCTGGTGGCCTTTGGTTTATATGCATTGTGCATAACATTATTACCTTTGTTTATGAGGTCAACAAAGAGCTAACATCTGCCAAAGCACAGACACTTTTTGTGTCAGAGCTGGCTTCTTGGTCAGCAGTCAGACATGCTGAAAGTGCAGTGAATATTTATCTTGGACTTGGTTATGTGTTTTCTATGAAATTCAGGCTGTACCAACTCATTCACTTTAAATTTGAACTTCAAATGAAGCGACAATGATGAAGACTTACATCATAATTACAAGCACTAACAAGGTCGCTCTGCTAGAAAGTCTAGGGTTGCTTTACCAGTCAAATGAGTAGGAGGAAATATTTGACTGATAAACTTCTCATAATGGAATAACCAGAAGGTTTATTTTGTAGACTGCCATTTTCAAAGCGTTTGGAGCTACTGCCTTACCATAGGTTACTAAGTATCCAGAAGAAAGTTTGTGCCAAGCTGAAAACTGCAAATGTAGCCCAAGAGCTAAGTAACAACTATTTTTCCAAAGGGGAATCTCAAGTGAGTATTTTTCCACATCGTTTTGGTGGTAAATCTGCTTCTGTGATGTATTCAAATATTTTTGTGGAACATAAGCTGGATTTTGATAGTGTGCACATTCTTAGGCTGGAATGTTCTGTGTGTGTGTTCTTCTCCACCTAAAACTGGATGTCTTTTTACAAACAAATAGTGTTTGTTTGGTCCACTCTGAGGCACCATGGGAGAGTTTCTTGCTGTATCAGGTTTATGGGGTGAAGTTTTGGTAGTGGAGGGCTGCAGGATAAGGTCCTGAAATAGCCAGCCTATGTTAGGAAAATTTACATTTTCCCTCCTTACCTTGGAAATCATGAACATGACTCTCCCTGCACTCCTTTTGGCTCCTCTCAGGTCACCCAACTCCAAAATACTTATTCAGCTTGAACATTTTTAAAAATCTTTTTGATCAGCTTAATATTTGTTCCTGAGATTAAAAAAATCCTCTTAAATGTCTGAAGAAACACACTCTGGAATTCGTATGAGGTGGACTTACTGTCATTTTTAATCCTCTCTGGCTCTAAACTTTATCAGATGTTTGATGTATTTATCAAATACCTTGAACAATTTCTTTTGCTCAAAAGGTTATCTTTTTTTCATGTCTCATCTTTGTCTTGTTCTATGTCTTGAAGAGATGTGTGCAAAGCCTTCCCTGAAGAATTGGTAACATCAGCAGCTTGTCACTGGGACCCAGCTCTCTCCTTTAAAATAGTTCATTTTATAAATGGCAATTCAATACATTTTATAAAAGGAAATCATTATCAACTAGACATGGGGATAGCAGTGGATTTTTTTTTCCTGCACATACTCAATTGCTTCACGAAATTTCATTTCACAGTTGGAAACTTGACTCTTGACTAGAGCTGTATGATACTGCCAATTTTTGCTTTGACTATTGAAGTGTAAAAATAGCTAACTTTGCAAGAATACAGCATGTTTAATCCAGCTCAAGAGTGTCACATTATTGTAGAGCAAGTGGTTCTTGTCTTTGAAAATAACCAGGCTGAAGTAATGGAAATATGAAACAGAAAAATGTCATTTGCCTAAATGTACTCAGGTTGAATCAAGTCTTATTTTTTACTTGTCTTAATTAGATATCAAGATTGTGAATGGCTAATTCTTGTTTAAAATGACACAAAACTGAACAGATTGGTGACACATTGTACTTGTTTGTTTCCTACTGCTCTGGTAGCGCATAGCACAGTTAAATCCAGGTAAATGTGTTCCCTTATGGCTCCTCAGAGCAAGGAGTAGGGCCTGGGACATGAATTTTTGCAGGGGATGATGCTTTTGCTATGGAAGGACAAGCACATGACTAACTACCTGTTGCTGAGTCTTGCTCAAATCTGCTTGTGGAATGTTTTTTAAAACAGTTTTTCAGATAAAAAGGCAGCATGGGTGGAAAACGTTCTTGAAGCTTCAGCTCTGTGAGTGAGAATTCAGGGACAGGTGGTAGAAATATGGGGCAGATACACAAAGTTTCCCTAAGAAACTCAGTTCTCCCACTTTTACTTGATTTTACTTGCATGCATAATGTCAGACATCAACTTAACTTATACAAAATTTTTATCACTGATAGCACTTCCTCCTAGATTATGCCTAAAGTGTGAGAATTGCACATGTAGGATGAGAACACAAGCTTCTTGTCTCTTGAGACTGAGGCTGCGTGCTACAACTTCATCCCAGTTCTTGTCTCTGCTCTTTGTTTCTGGGATTTCTTTCCTTTGGAAAATACTTGCAAGTCATATCACAAGAGCCAAAAGTTGTTCTGATATTTATTATTTTTCCTCAAATCTGAAGTCTCTTTCTAGGCTTTCTTGGCAGATCTCTTGAGGCCTTTTAATCTGTTGATGTTTTATGGGGTTGCCTTAAAATGCAATTCCATCTCTTGAGTACTTGATGCATGGACAGTGATTTGGAGACAAAGTTGGGATGAAGAAGAGGACTGGGGCTGGGAACAAATACGTCAAGAAAGGATATTTGGGAAAAGGTAAATGGGGAAAGGGCCTGTGAAAAAAGATATAGGGGATTGGATGATGTATCCATGAGATAGCAGCATCAGCTTTGTGTTCTGTGCTACCATTCCCTCATAGATTCAGCAAGGCTCTTTGGGGTACATGATACTGGATGGTGCTCCAGTATGTGCTGAAGTGTATCCCAAACTGGAATTGGCTTTACAAATAAGCACATCTTTTCATCTGATGCATCTGATTTGGCGTCTTGATAAAAGGAAGACAGTAACATATCATTCTGTCATCAGAGTCTCCAAAGGGCATGTGAATGTTATAAGGAAATATCTGTTAAATCTCTTGGAATTAGAAGTGACAATATAATAAACACTTTCAGTTTGTATTTATTGTGCCTTGTGTGATGTTTATTCTTTTGCCTCCTACTGAGAGTATTTGTTGAGAGCATGCATATGTTTTCACATCTGTCATTCTCCTCTTTCAGTAAAACATTCAAGAAGCAAGTTGTTGTCCTGGATGTTGTGCAGAGGCATACTAGTGTTGGTGATGTGATACATCATATATCACATATGTCAACATCATACATGTGATGATGACAATGTGTACTTAAGATAATTTTTAGTTCTTAACTATGAGTTTTTTTGACAGAATAATGTTGTGCAAGTCCTTGTTCTATTTAAATCTCACTCTGTTAACTGTTTTTAACAACCCTAACATTCTCTGCAATTCCACCTCCCTAATTTACTTTATGGAGTTTGTGAAGGCATTTTGTGACAATTTAGCATTTTTTTTCAGAAGTTGTAGCCAAGGTTAAACAAGTGTTCTCAGAGAGCTAGGCCTGGCTTCAAATCAGCTAATTACCAAAGAAAACGGCATAGTCTTTTACTTTAAAGGAGGTTTTAAATCACTTGCTCAGGAGTCCCACAGTAGCTTCAGCCTTAGGAGGCTTTCCTTAAGAATCATGTGCATTCCACATAAAGCTAAAATATGGAGCATTTTCCAACTTATCCTTGAATTTATTGCAAGCAAAGAAAGATGAGTTGTGGAGACAAAGTCCAGATCTGAATCTAATCTGTGATTTAGATCTGAAGGGGTCAGCAGCAGGTCCTGTCTATACTAATTTATTCTCTTTAATCAACAAGCAGAATGATCTTACTATTTTTCTTGTGCCTGTATCTCTGTCATCTTTGGAAGAATGTCTTGTCAAAATCAGTATTGCAGAGATGATCCATCATGTGTCCACAGGAATTCTACAGAAAATGCAGGTGCAGGGAGCATTATGCTGCCCTTTAGTGTCTTTCTGTGTTGGTCCTAATATATATTAGTACTTCCTACTAAGCAAAATCTGCCCTAAGAATGCATTCTAGTGATTCTCTTTTCTAGAGATATTGTAAATAAATTAATTTTAAAATCCCATGACAGTTTATCTAAGCTGTGTGTTAGGGTTGCTGGCTATTTCTGTTTGCCTACAAACATTTTATAACCTTCTTAATTTGGCTGAGGAGACAAAAACAATAGGTTATCAGAAGAAAATGAATTTTTCTTGTTTCTAGTTATTAGATCTGCTTCTAGAAGAGGAGGAAAAGTCAGTCCTTCATCTGAGAGCATGCAAAGAACATGACCATGTTCTTACAGGTCATATTTGGTATGATGCAAGGGCTTATGAGCAATTTTTTTAATAGTCATGATAGTCTAATAACAAAGCTATGTCCTGGTTATTCAGTGTAGGTGTCTTTAGGACTTCCAGAGGGAAAAGGAATTCATGAGGAAGACCACATGAGAGTATATTGACATGAGACTTGTGCTTACAATAAGTTCTGCTGTGCATTGACCTGAGTTGTCACTACAGTGGCACACAAAATGAAGATATAAAAACCCTTTTTCTTAATATGAAATATTTTGTTTTTATAATCTCAGAACACTGTGCTACAGGAAAATGTGATGAGTACTGAGAAGTGTGAAGTCCTTATGCAATGTTTATAAAGAGTTAAAGCTCACAGAGCTAATCTAAAACTTACAAATACCACAAACAATTTTGCATTGATTTAATTGGATTGTTTTGAAATTTGACTATAAGTCAGTTCATGACTCGATAGATTCCCCTTGGTAGTTTCAGTGGGATGTCTGAGACTAATTTGAGCCCTGGAAATTATATCTTTTATTTACTGATTGATATACTGGAATAAACCTTATTAAGTGAGGAATAATCTGTAGAGGTTTTTTCCTAAGCTTGCAGTGTGTAAGGAAGCTGGTCACTCTTGGCTGTAACTGCAGTATTAAGTTTCTTATTGCTCTTTCTGTGAGTTTGCTCCAAGCCTTGGGTTTTTTTGTGTAGGTCAGGAATCTGTGCCCCTGCTTCAGAATGCATTCTCCCCTTACCCCGTGGCAAAAGGAGTGGGTTGGTTTCCTGCTTCTCATCCTGGTGTGGAGCCTGTCTCACTTCAGCCTCAACATGGTGCTTGTAGGGCAGTTGTTCACATCTGCCTGGAGTGGTTAGGGGCATGGGAGTGTTATGAAAAAATCCAGAAGATAGATCAGGAAGCATGAGAAAGCAGAAGGAGCATTTTATATTCATGTGTGAGGGAATGATAAATTAGGTGCTGTTGGGTGTGTATATAAACACATATAGACACCATGTATGTATGTGTGCATATATATATATACATATATGTATATATATATATATACACACACTGTGTTTGGATACAGCTATAAAAACAGAAGCAGCTAGGAAAGCAACTTGGATATTTCCTGTCAGAATCTTTCTTTGTGTGAAGGTATTCAAGCTAGAGAAGTTCCCTGTGAAAATGTTTTGAATATCTCACCCAGACTTTCCCACTGGTGTTTTATATTGTTTGCAATGAAGTTGTGCATCAATGTTTTAGAGAGCAGAGAATCTTAAAATCGTGACTTCATGCCCTCTGCCCTCTTCTTACCTTTACAGGGGAAAATGAAAGATAAATATTACATGACAGGACCTCCTTTAGTCTGTCTGAGTTCCATTTTCCTTCAAGATGATTTATTTTTAAGGCGTGTAGAAACCTCTCTTCTTCACAGCCACGACAACCAGAAGAGAAGAGACTTCCACCAAGACCTTTAGTGCCTCCAGGCAGAGAGATCTGTGGACCATCCTGTGGGTCCATCCCGTGGGTTGTGGCAGCTTATGGCAGAGCATTTTGAGAGCTGTTCTTACCTGTGAAGTAGCAATACATATATTTCAACAGCAACTCTCAGTTTAGTTTCTATTTGGAGTTTTGTTGTACTGGTTATTTTTGTTTATTTGTTAGTTTTTGTGGCTTGTATTTTTTTACTCAAACACCAAAACTATAACAACTGTGCAAACAGTTTAGAGAGAAACATCTTATACAATGGCAATTTGTCTTTTAAAAATGTGTGTGTTTTTCTTTCCTCAAAAGATGGGCAGTGTGACTATATTATACCTGCAAAATGCTTACACCTTATTTTCTTACCCCTGAAAAGATGTGAGGTGTTTGTTTCATTGTGAGTTTGAATTGCTACTCATTCTAGATATGAGCAGTTGTTACACATGTTTAGTCAGCATTGTTTTCAGTAGGTTTGCTCCTAAACGAACTGGAAATAGGAATAAAGGAGGAAAAATGCAGTTTGTGAGGTTGGCATTACTACATAGTAATGTCTTTTAACATGTGAGGGAATTGTCTATGGTCTGCACAGCACCAGCAGAAAGCCTTGACTCCTTTCACCATCAGCTGGAGCAAGGAGTACAAACGAGCTTTACGAGAGGCAAAAGGGGGAAATGAAGAATGAGTGAGGTGAATGTTAAAATATTTAAATAGTAGGTGTCAGCTACCCGTGTTAGACTGGAACCAGTTAGGAGATGCTGACACAAAAGGGATGCTGGAAAGTAGGTGATGATAATGAGAAAATGGGTGAGGTGTTCTCCCCAGCTGTTGGAGCACCGGCCAGAGAAGATCCATGCTGAAGGACCTCTGAAGGTCACCAATCCAACTAGTTTATAAATGGTGCTAACATTTCTATTGTGTGTGCAAATGTTGAAAATGTCAATTACTACAATGAGCACTGCAATTTACTTGTGCAAACAGATAAAACACAATAGGGAATATCCAGTTAATATAATGGTTTCATTCAGCCATCTACTGTAAAGAAATCTTTCTACTCAATATAGTAGTTGTATTAGGCACTTTCTCATACAGTGACAAAACAATAATACTAGGTGCTGTAAGAAAGGCTTTCTTAGGTGAAATATAATTTGAATTGTAGTAGTTGTAGGTTTTCTTTAAATATTTTAGTACCTAATAAATATTCCAGCAACAATGTAGATGAATTTTAACAGAGTGTCTTGCTGGTACTACTCATGCTAATTTGCAAGATTTACAGCAATTACCATTCCTGAAAGCTAAAAAATAGTGAGTTATTTCATGAACACATAAAACAAGGCCTTTGAAAACATTTAACAGGACTTTTAAAATGAAATATTTGGCTCAGATATAATTTGGGACGGATACAAAATTAAAGTGCACTGTCATTCCTGACATTCATAAAAATAAATTATTGTGTATTGTTTCCTTCTCTTTATTTCTGAATACAGATCAGTAAGAAAGAAACTAGGCACTGTCATTCTCTTCTTCCTGAGGGTGTTGGGAGTTTGGTGTGTGCACATCCAAATAGCCAATTAACCCTGGAACCCAAGAAACCTCTTTCATAAGTTTATGTTTGGAAAACCAGGAAGATTAGTCTCTTAAGAAACCAGAACTTTTTTAAAAAATGTGTTAAGACATTTAATTAATTCTTATTACTTTTTTCCTTAGGCTACTTAATCTACAGCTATTCCAGCAGTATCACATATGTAGGGACTTTTAAAGGGGAGGCAGAGGGAGAGCATGTGAGAAGGAGCTCATGATGTCTCAGTTCAGAGTTAAAAACTAGATTGTGGTGAAATCAATGAGAGAAAAATCTGTTGATTACTGAGACAGGTCTTACTTATCACCAACATTTGTCAGGAAGTTCCTTTAGAGGATTTAAGTAAAAGAATTTGTGTGTGCACTTCCCTCATTCTGATGCTTATTCTTCTGTTGAGTTTATGTGTATACCCATATATGTATTTTCAGATCATATAGTACTGGGTAAATATTACTTTTTTTCCCATATCACTTAGGGATCTTGTACTTACCACTGTAAGACTCTAATTCATAATATTTTTCTGTAACTGTAAATCTATGTTTTTTAATTTAGGATCAAGCCTCTGACATTCTCTACTGCCATACAAATTGTTCTCTCAAAATGGTGCCCTATAGAAACATCTTGAAAATCAGCAGGGAAAAACTCTTGATAGTACTTCATGAGCTGTAAGCTTAGAGTTAAACAAATTTATATCTTTAGAAGATACAGAAGAGCTCTCTAAACTAATCTCAGCATAAATCTATGTAAGTTGAGTTCTCTGCTAGTGTCATAGTCTTTGCTGAAATTAGGTTTGTGGTTTTCTACATCCAAAACATTCTTTAATAATTTTAATTTCTGATCGAGAATTAAAAATATAAAATGTAGTAGCCTAGTTCTCTACAACTAAAAAGGAGGAAGCAGATAAAAAGTGACAGTGTGGATTAAGCCATACACACATCCATGATACAGCGTGTGATATGTAGCAGTACTTGTGCAAATGTAAGGATAAAAGTGAGAAAACTGATCTCAGCCCCTGACTGTGGCCATGGGAATAGTTTAGTTGTATACTTTAGCCATTTATTTCTTAAGGTGTTCAAGAAATGTGTTTTAAGCTGCAAAGCAACAATTTCACACATGTCAGAAAAGAAATTGCATGCTTTTGTTAAAATTATTTCTTTGAAATAGGAATATACTGATAAATATATAGAAATTGCAACTGGTAAATGCATGAAACATTCAACAATCTCAAGCATGAACCCAGTCTGGGTAGAGAGGGGACAGCAGCCCCGGAGCAGCCCCGGGGGTGCCGTGGGGCAGAGCCGGGAGCCCAAAGGGCTGTGCTGGGCTGAGCCCCAGCGTGGGCAGCAGGGCA
>NC_031799.1:71512343-71537840 GCF_001522545.3 Parus major | reverse complement strand
TTTTTTCAATTTATTTAGACTATAGCTTTCCTTCTCATTTTGACCCCTCTCTCTCTCTCTCTCTCTCTCTCTCTCTCTCTCTCTATATATATATATATATATGCACACCACTGCTGTGTGTACACCTTTTCTTGCAGCTCTTTGCAAATGATACAGAACAAGCATCCCCAAAGCACCTTTAATTCACGAGGTGAAAGAGACAATCTTGCTACTAAGTTTTGAAGTGGTGGAGAACAGCTGAGTGGTGCTCTGGCTGTAAGCCACGTTCATGACTGCTTCTGGTCTAAACTTGAGTGTCTTCAGCTGGACTGACCCATGCAATTTCTGGATTTTGTGGTCAGATCAACAACTTAGTCCAAAATCACCAGTTGCCTGCTGTTCTCTTGCTTCAGCCATTGGCAGGAAACTCTTTTTTGAAGCTGTTACAAGAAGGCTTGAGATTTGAGGATCATTTTGCCTTGGTGTGCTGGAAGAGCTGACAGTTCCAGGGCAGGAGGCAGAGTTCTTGCTTTTCTGGGGTGATGAAAAGAGTTCAGTGCCTGGAGGCTCGGTATGTGTGGAGGCTCTTTCATGTAAAAAGCAGAATGTCTCAGCTTGAGATATTTTCTGCCATCTCAATGGACAGCAGTTTCTTTTTCTCACTCCCAAGATGCAGAGAAAGCAGCATTGCATGTAAAGTTGAGTTGATTTTTGTGTTTAGATTTACTCATGTTACATATGAAATAATGCAGAATAATAGAATCCAAATATTTTCTTTTTTGGCTACTGAAATATTTCTAGTTTTGAAGAGACTCTGATAAGTTATGCATTGGTAGTAAGCATTTCTGAAAATGGGTACAAAATAATGGATATTAGGGTAAGGAGATAAAAAATGTGTTTAAAATCAGTTTGAAATTGTGTGAGACAATATGGGTTATATACCCTCAGCACATGAGGATGTATAAATACCTGAAGAAGGGTGCAAGGAGGAGAAAGCCATACTCATTTTAGTGGTGCCCTGTGACAGGACAGAAATTATATAAATTTAACAAATTGTAAAAGTATTCCTTAGCACTACTATAAAATTATGTATGTATGTTACTTAGACAACTCTGTGATTTTTTGTTGCACATCTACATTTCTCTAGTTTCATTTCAGAGCAGAATACCATGGGGTAACTAATGTAATATTTTTGACCTCAAATTAACAGGTGCTGTCAGTGTTAGTTATATTTTTTTGGGGATTAATCAAGATAAAAAAGATACGAGTTTCTGTAAGACTAAGAAGCGGATCAGATTGACTAAATGGGAAAAGTACAGGAACAGATTTGTTGGGAAAAAATACTCTTGGTTCTGAATATTTCCCAACCAGATACAAAATTGGTAAATGTTGAAGAAATTTCTTGGTAATTTTAACCTCTTTTAATTTTGTTTTATATCTCAGCTTCTGTATCAGGAAGGAGGGGGAGGTAAAAAGCTGTCAGTATAAGAGATAATAGAAATAAAACTCATAATGGAGAGGGAGTTAATATCAAAGGCAATGGAGGAGATACGATCACCCAACTGTCCTTAAATGCCCAAATCCTTATTTGTAGCTTGGGTGTTTTTTTGTTTATTTTGCATTCACATTTCATAGTTCTCAATAAAATTAAGTGTGACTGAATTGCTATTTACAACCTAAGCCTTAGCCAGAGGAAATTCAATTAAAAGCAAGGACAGAACAAAAAGATAACAAATAATTATTGCCCTTTTTTTAACCTTTCTTTAAATGTAGATTTATGTTCTGTGAAGCTAGATGTCAAAAAAAAAGATGTTGGATACTTGAGAATCTTGTAAATAACATCTCCAGCTGGTTTGGATGGTTTGTGTTAAATAAATTGGGCTTTTAAATTTTATAACTGTAATGGGTCCTATTTGCTGATTTATTGAAATGATGCTCCTTTTTTGATTTCTATATTTTTAAAGCTGTTATTTATGGTTTAAATATTTTCAGCATCAAGGTTATGCTTAAGTCTTTATGTTTTGTAGACCAGCTTTGCTGTGTTAGCATGACATTGATAATACACATTTGACTGGCTTTTGCTTCTAGAAATGAAATTTGAATGAATTAAAAAAATAAACAAAAGACTAGAAAATGTGATTTGGCACAGCATGAAATAAAGAAAGCTTTTCTTGAAGAAGGCAAGAAAAACGAGAAAATCAAAAAAAGCCAGATTACTTTAACTGGAGGGAAGGCATCAAAACTGTTAGTACACAAATGAAATTGCCTCATGACACAAATAATCTGTTCTTAAAGATGTGACAAAAAATACTGTCATGAGGAATCATTCACATGTTTTGCCATATCCTTATGGATGTTTTCTTTCTCAAGAGTGTGTGCTACACACATTATTACATTTGGCATTAAGTATGACATTTTCCATTGTTATAAACTTACTAAACTATGCTTGTGCATAATCTGGAGTAAAGGCATAGAAGATGTGCAAAGTTAAGGATTTCATTAATTTATTTGCAAAAGTAAAGATTGGCAGTGAGATCTGTATACTCTGCAATCTGAATGGGCTCTTGGAGGCTTCACAAATGTATGGTTTGCTTTTTCCTTTAGTTTTGGTTTGATTTTTTTTTGTTTATTTTTGGTTGGTTTTTTTTTTATTTCAAGTGTGGAAAGAAATCCTATCAGATTGTCTGCAAAATTCTCCCTTAAATCTGGGGATTTAAGTGGTAACTCATCCAACATATGCCGGGTAAATTTCTGGTGATCCCTTAATTTAGAAGTCTGAACCTTCAAAATTTTTTATTGACATTGAGGGAATTTTGACAGATTAAGGCATGAAAATTGATTGCAAGGGTAGAGATAACTATTAATTACTGCAATTAATTAATTAATTAATATTTTGGATAAAGTAATTATGTCAGAAAATGTTGGAGAAAAACTGACCAGAAGAAACTTCAAGTCCTGGACCCTTTTGTCATGAGAAGTGATGGGAATTTTGGCAGTACTGGCAAGATCTTGCAAGATTTTCTGATAGGTCTGTAGGACCTCATTCTAGAGGTAATTCCTTGGACTTCCAATATTAATTGCAGATTAATTTCCTTAATTTCAGTCAGTAACTTCCTGTGGGCAAACATAATTTATTGCCATACTGTTAATCACCAAAGAAATTAGGAATAGTAAACTAACATTAAAGTTATTAGATTATTATATTATTATATATATTATAATTATTATATTTAAATGTATTTAGCATATTACAGAGGATAAAAATTTGAGGTGGAATCCTTGATCCCTTGCCTGTGAGAAAGGCAGTAGGATTGTTCATCAGTTTAATTCCTGATCCTTTCAGTGGTGTGTGATTTCGGGCAATGTCTGTTCACTTACCTGGATGTCTGAGGAAGTGATAGTGCTACTAAACAGCTCAGGCAATACCTTGGAAATGTGTTCCTTTGGCGTGTGACTGGTGGTATCTGCTTGGGCAGCATCATGTAGGTAAGATTAGCTAGGTGCATGTCATGTGCATTATATTTCATTTCATGTTCTGAGAAGGTTGACTTTATTTAACGCTTTGGTGAGTGAGACACGGTCAGGGATGTTGCTCTTTCATCGGCTGCACTGGGAGAAAAGGAGGGAGGAAGGAAAAGCAATGGGTTTGGAAACCAGTCTCATTATTTCATTCTTTTCCCCCCACAAAGGGAAGATGTGGATACACATTTTATGGAGCTTAAATGAGTTTGCTGGGAAATAACTGAATGTTGCTTTGCAGAGAGTGCTTCCTTGGCATCTGTGTAAGTCATGCATGGAATAACAGAGGCTTGTCCCTGTTAACTGCAGTGATTCTCAGAGAGAGGGAATATCACAAATGGGACAATTGCAATTATCTGGAGAGATTTCCCACTCTGGCCCCAAATTTAGTTTCTTTTCAGAATTATGTTTTCTGTCTGCATAAAAAAAAGACAGTTAATTCTTGTCCTAAATATAATAAAATTAATCTAGTTTCTTTCTTCCCCACTCATGTGCACAGAGCACCTATGTCTACACAGGTTCATTTCTCTGAAGCTGGTGTCTTTCTCCTTTGTGCTGAATTGGGACCAGGAGCTGGAATTGGTTATGTTCCATGCTGTCACACTATTGAGGATGATCTTGGGCAGCACTGGTGGAAGGAAGGCAAACAGGATAAGTCTCTGGCATGCAGGGGTGACAACTCTTATTGCTAAAGAGTCTGAGTATTAAAAGCAAGATGATTTCCACTGCAGACAAGAAGAGAATTAATCTAATGTAGAGCTCTGTAAAGACACAAAGAGTGAGGTTTGGAGCACTCAAGCAAGGATCTAACTTTTCCATTCACAATATAGATTCAGATTCCTAAAACCCAATCAATCATTAAACATAAATCACATGGATACTTCTCAGTTCTTTACATCCATGGTTGATGTAGTTTGAGTAGATGTCCCAACTCAGGGTGTCCCAAAAATTTTAAAAGAAAAATTAAATTTGGGAATTATTTAAAAGAAAACAAAAAGCTCAAGAAAAAGAAAATTCTGCTGGTTTCTTTTATTTTGTTTTTTTTTTTTCTTCTAAAGCCTCTTGTTTTGTCACTGCTTGGGAATTAATAAGATCTATAAAGAGAGATTACTTAGGATGCCATCTAATTGCAGGCCTTCTGTTTTAACAACTGTAAGAGTTTAAGAACATATTAAACAAGTTTTATATGAGAATTCATGTCATTTTCCCTCCTCTTGGGCAAGGAGGTGCCTGAGGTGGTCTCTAAGACTTCTTCCATTTGCTTTCCTCAGTTCTGTGGTTTATGGACCAGTGACTCATTTCTTTGTCCCTCCTGTCTGGCTTTAAAGGACCTTTTCAGGATGCTGTGATTTCTTACTTCATCCCTTGCAGGTCTGTGTTCCTGCCAGAGTCGTGGAAGAGCTTGCCATTGGCCACTATGCTTTTGTAGTGCCCATTAATTGCTTGAGAGAAAAGCAACTGGAAGAAACAAGTTAAACACAACTAACTTGCTGGAAAGTACCCGTTGGTACTTAAAATCTGATTTTTCAAATCAGATTTTCCTAATTCTCAGTTGTGTAGTGGGGCATTTTATCTGCTCTTGAGTACACTTCAGCCAAGTGTTTGTGTCTCCATGGGACCAAGGAGAGCTCTTTGAAGACACTAATTTGGTCTGAGAATTATATTTGTTAGCCAGGTGTAGTGCTTGAGCTAATATGCCATCCTTTCATTACGAGATAGCTTTTTTTACTTCTGCATAGTGACAAATTGAAATAGGGTTGTGCTGTTCAGCCCTGGATCTCAAAACACCTTCATATTTTTGGTTTTTAGGCTTATTGATTCTAAACAACATTATAAATCATTTTTACAGCGGAGCAAAAGGAAATGTCCAGATTTATTTATTTTCCCAGTGACATGTGTCAGTTACCTTATGGAGTTTCCAGGCTCCCAAAGATATGATGATTGATTATATTTAGGCAACAGACTTCTTTCAAAACATCACAGTGTCAGACATATTAATATTTAAAGGTCCATGTTTTCTCATATTTTTCTCTATAATGTAAATGGCTTTCAGTCATAACCGTTGCTTTGATAAGAGTATAAGGTAACTTTGGAATAAAACTTATCTTTCTTTTTTTTTTTTTAAAGATACAACCCACATTCATTTTAATTCCTATTTTAAAAAAAATGAAATTTCTTTTTTGAGAAAAGAAAAGGTTGGGAATGTTTTTCCATTCACAGGTAAAGGAGATGAATATTTTTGTAGTTTAAACAGGTTGATTTATGGAAGACTGATAGAATTTTATTTCTAAATGAGCTTGTTTTTACCTGTAATGACAAACCTCCTGCAACACAGAGTTTTCATGTCTAATATGGACTGTGAGCTCAGCCCTTGCCTTGCACCCAGTGTTCAGTAAAAGGTAACAAAAATTTCTTTCACCTCTTTAACTGCAGTTCACGAAGCTGGGTACCAGCAACAACCTTGCCCCTCTTCCCTCTATACTTGCCCAGATTTACCCTGGAGTTTGCGAGCACTCAGGCAGCTGACCCAACTGCACTTCCTTGTGGCAACCCTTTTCTGCCAGGTGTACTAAAGGTAAATAGTTTTAAAATGCCTTGGAAATGTCTGTACCACCTGTTGGTGCACCTTGCAACTACAGCACATTCACATCTTTCCCTAATTTTGTTTTCTCATTCTGACTCTGAGATGGTGGAGAGTGAAAAAGTGTAGACACATTTTTTAGGGAGCAAGGACAGCACTTTTTAAAGTAGGGATCTCATCTGTGTTGGAGGGATGCACTGATGAATCTAAACCAGTTCATATGAAAGCTGGTTTTGTTAATTTAAAGTCTTAGATGTTCACAGATTTGTCGGTGAATTCTTTCTGCACCACCAGTCACTGTCTGTGGCCCAGCTACATGCAGTCTGCTTTTGGTGAGTTAATTCATTTGCTGTTCTTACTGATGATGTCAGAAATGCTAAATAGACCTTACTTTACTACTTTTTTTGGCTGTAGCACAACTTAAAAGCTGCAGTCTATAGCTCTGTTGCTTTGCATTTTTCTGCTTGTGGGTTTCTGAGATGACAGATGTGCAGGAGTCTCAGAGAAAATCCTCTAACTCAGCTCTTTATGTGATATACAGGTGGTCTGCTGCATGTGATCAGATATATGCAGCCATTCTATGAAGGCAATGGATCATGTCCATACTTTCTGCTAAGCCATGTACTCTCAAACCTTCCAGTGTTGGGAGACTTGCTTGTAAAGTACGTGGAACCTAAATTTAGCAGCAGTCTGAGCTAATTTGTGTGTTGCCTAACATTTGTAGCAGGCATGACTTTAACTTACACTGCCCCTTTAGGTGTGCTGCTGTATCCCTTCCTGAACAGAGTATGGTTTTGATCCTTTTGTGATTCAGAATATACCTTCCCATATCTTAATTCTCTAAGACACATCTTTACAACTGGATGTGAGCTGGAGAAAGCTGAAGAAGCCAACCTGTACTTAGACATGGTTGTACCAATGGACCTGTGTCAGTAGCAGCCTCTGGCAGAGCTGTGGGGCTTTGTAGCTGGACACAAAGTTGGATCACTCAGCTGAATCTTGCAGCAGCTTTCTGCAAAGAATGGTCAGGAACAAGATGGAACTGAGCTCCAACACTGCTGTTTTGCACTGATACAAGCAAAAGAAAATGTCGTTTATATTTTCCTTGATACTATGTTGGGAGGACTGTCGCAGTATCAGAGAGCCATAAGCATCTCTTTACCCCCATCCTGAGAACTTTCAGCCTCCCTGGTTACTTTTTTCTGAGTTTAAAGAATGAATGAACCCTTTAAGAAGTCAGATTTCAAGCACTGACTTTCTCTTCCTGTCGACACATCTGGGCTGACCCATTCACCAAATGTTGCCTTTGTTCTATGTATATGTGAGGAAGAATTTTCTGATGCAGCTGTTAACAAGTTTTCACATTTCTATAGTTTCCCTCCTGAACAAATATATTCCTCTTCACTGTAATCTTTCCCTGGCTTCACATTTTGTATTTTCAAGGACACAGAGGCAATTGTTTGTCTGGTTTTTCTTTAGTTCTCTTTTGTTCTCCTGAAAAGAAGGATTGTCAGTTCTTTGTATCACTGCAGTGCTACTTCTGATGCTGCCAGCAAGAAACAGAAGGTGAATTGAAAGGTATCTGTAGAGTTTGGGTGATCACTATGAACGGATTTTCTGGTTGAAATGTAACACTGATCTTCTGGGTTAAAGATTTTTCTTCAAGTGTGTGATGAGGTCAGAATTCTGCAGGCAGCATTTCTTAAGAGCTGCTGTTAACCTGTTCTGCTTCTGCCCAGTTTCTAGAAAGCACACAGGGTCAGAAGTTGCAGTGCAGGACTGTAATGTCATTTAAGACAATATTAATTCTCCCTAGTATATCACAAGAACTTTCCTCTTACCTCCTGACTCCTTCTACCTCTCCTGTTAGTGCATTAGAAGTTTTTATTTCACTATGCAGTGCTTTCCTAATCACTGGTTTTGTCACTTGGTAGCTGCTAAAACCCCTGGAATTTATAGCACTGCTTCTGGCTTTTTATAAACACATTCTCAGAGACACTGGAGTGTCACCATATTCATTATGCTTTTAGTGAACAGCATAAATAATAACTATGGAGTCTTTGTTGTGATATTTATTTTGAAAGGAAAATGTAATTAAAAGGGAAGATACAAGAAAATATTAAGAAAAGAGGGATTTTTCATAAAGTGTGTGTGTGGCCCTATTTTTATCCTTAGTCAATGAGGAAGAGTTGTTGTCATTCCTGGTTGCAGGTATGTAGCTATGTTGGCATTTGTGTGCACCTGTAGTACAGGAAGAAACTTGCTTTCCATTTCAGTTCTAGAAAAACAGTTGCTGGTCACAGAGGGAGTGAGATTTTAGATGATAATAGAAATCTGTAAAAAAACTGAATGATGAAGATAGGCTGAAAGGATATTTTGAGATAAAGGATGAAAATAGGCTTTCAGAAAAGCATCAAATTATTTTTTCCAGCTAATTTCAAGCACTGCCTGGATATGAATTATCAGCCATGTGCTGGGCTGAATCAAAATCATTGTGAGTAGAAAGTTGAGGGATGTGGTTCTCCCCCTCTGCTCCCCTTTTGTGAGACCCCACTGGAAGTGTTGCTCTGGGGCCCCAACATGCAGAGGACATGGAGCTGCTGGAGTGAGTCCAGAGGAGGCCATGGGGATGCTCCAAGGGTTGGAGCCCCTCTGCTCTGGAGCCAGGCTGGGAGACCTCAGAGTGTTCCATGAGAAGGCTCCAGAGAGACCTCAGAGTCCCTTCCAGAGCCTGAAGGGGCTCCAGGAGAGGTGGAGAGGGACTTGGGACAAGGGATGAAGGGACAAGACACAGGGAATGGTTGCCAGTGGCAGAGGGCAGGGCTGGATGGGATCTTGGGCAGGGATTGTTCCCTGGCAGGGTGGGCAGGCCCTGGCACAGGGTGCCCAGAGCAGCTGGGGCTGCCCCTGGATCCCTGGCAGTGCCCAAGGCCAGGCTGGAGCAGCCTGGGATAGTGGAAGATGTTCCTGCCCATGGCAGGGGATGGAATTGCTTGAGCTTTAAGGTGCCTCCCAAACCAAACCAGCCTGGGATTTCATGTTTCTATGTATGAAAATTCTCTACTCATCTCTTGGAATCAGTTAAACACTTGACCTCTTTGAAATTTTTTTCTGAAGCTAAAATCAAATAGATTTATTAACAATGCAGGAGTCTAGTAATTCTGTTAATCAGTTCTGAAATGTAGGCATCTAAAATAAATTTGAAAACAGTGAAAAATTTTAATAAGTCCTTGTCTCTCTTTTCCAGCTGATTTTAGCAAGATGATTTCAGGAAAGAATTATTATCCATGATGATGATGATGATGATTATCCATTGGTCTGGCCCACTCAGTTGTTTCCTGAGGTCTTACGCAGCGCTGTGCATTCCCAAGTAAATATGAGCAGTATCTTCTATGCCCTTAGTTTTAGTGAAGGAAAATCAGTGTTTGAAATTCCAGCTAGATCCACTCTATTGATCCAGGTAAAACATGGTGATTAAGAGCACAGTTCACTATCCTCTCTCAGATTCTCAATTCTGACTTTATTGCTGGTTTCTAAAATGGTATTAGAGGTGGAATAATGCCAAAAAAAGATTTTCTCGTGTGCTGTCTTTCCAAAAAAATGAATAACAAAATTTTGAAGCTTCTGACTTGTGTATGGTTTCAGGGTTGTAGAGTTGTTTGAAAAGTTTCTCTGGAAGGTTGTTTACTGAGTATTTTTCTGCTGGGTATAGCATTATGAACCACAAAGTCAAAAGTATGTAGGTGTTACTGCTTCTATTTTTTTAAAAAAAAATTAGTGTAGGTTTGGTGTTATTTTTTTTTTCTTTTTAGAAAGCTATTTGTATCATGCAAAATACCATCACAATTTTGTATAAGTACCCAAAATAAATAGAAGGCTTGCTTGAAGGTGTAGATAGGTGTGTGCAGGGGAGTACAAGTGAACATAATGTCCTTTTACAGTTTAAAATGATAACTCTAGATCTATATGCTAAGTGTACATTACTTTTTCATGCTGTTAACTTTCTTCTGACATAGAAATCACAAATGGGTATTCAGTAGAACGATTAAAGAAGAACATTTTTCTTTTCACCATCTTGTTGATGTTGATGTTGTGTTGGCTCCCTTGGAATTATATTCTGTTTCGTCTTTTCCCTGCCCTGTCCATATCTTACATCTAAAAATGGTGGGAGAGAGAGTATAGACAGGAGTGAAAAGTCAGAAATATGGAATGAATTACTGGAAAGAAAAAAGGGAGAAAGGGACACAAATGAGCTAGAGAGATACAGTTTTAAAATCTATTAAATACAGATGCACCTATGATGAAGAATAAATAAAAAACTGGCACTTAAACTGCCTTAGCAGGCTAGAGGACAGCTCATTTTTGATCCTAGATGTGACATACTTTCTAAAGTTTGGTGATAAACTGCTTTTTTTCTCTAATGATTTCTTTCAAGGTTGCTCAGGACCTTATTTGGAAGTCACTGTTTGGTAGGACGTGCTTCTAGATAATACCTGAATGACTGGAGTTGGAGTTCAGTGATTCTTCAGGCTCCCATCCAACTCAGGATATTCTATGATTTTGTAAATTTTCACTGTCTTTGAAAGTGGAGACATGAAAAACAAATTACTGAATTATGATAATGAATAGAACTTATTCCCATTTTATTAACAAGAAAAAAAGAAAATAAATTGAAGCACAGAGAAGTAAAATGACTTTTCTTTCCATTGGTTAAAAGGAATGTTTTACCTGGTGTTTATTTTCATACTGCCATGTGTTGAAAGATTAAATTAAAGTTCAATTCTTAAGTAGTATGATTAAAAAAGTATTGAACTAAGAATCTCTTGACTTCCAGACTTCTCTTCAGATTGTTTGGATTTTCAGTGCTACCTTTTCATCCCAGTGTACCTGAAAACTCTCAGATCTCAGATGTTTTGCTTGCAAAGTATATATTTTCACCTTAAGGAAAAATTCCCAGTGTTAGTCATACATTATCGCATCCTTGTCAGGGAGTATTGTCAAAGGTGTACTGAGGTGTTGGTTTATTTTTATATTTTTTTAAATATAGATAGGATTTTTTGTCAATTTACCTGTTGTTGCAAGTTTATTGAAGTCTTGCTTTGAAGGTATGTGATTGCTTAGTAATTCTGTCAGATATGAATTGAAAGAAAACCATGAATGACTTATTTTCTTTGTGGTGCAGTTTTCCCCCCCAAAAAAGAAAATATTTCTCAAATCCATGTATATAAATATAAAAATACATATGCATATATATACATATATATATAAAATATATAGAGAACATTGCATTCATAGTGCACATGCATCTAAGCCATGTGTCAAATCAAACTTTACAGAAAACTGTCTATTTTCATTAGGTTAATGAAATGCTGCATCATGTCCTCCTATTAGAGTAGAAGTGTTCCCTAAAGTAAAAATAAAGTTCATGCTTGTTGGTATTTTTGTGTGGATTTATCAAGCAAACTTCTCTGAACAAATGTATGAAATGGATGTCTGCCTGACTGAAGAGGGCAGTGGTGCCTAATATGACAGAATCTCCTCATTTTCAACAAAATGCATTTTATTTTTCAGTAGACTTCTTTTGATAGATAACCTGAAATTCTTCTATTACTCTTTTAGAAATGCTTTATGCAATTACACTGCAGAACATTCTACTGCTGTACATTATCTCATAGGAAATATCAAGGTTTAAACCACTGATGCATCAGTGTTCTTGAGATTGACTGCAAAATCTGAAATAACTTTTAAGCCCTGCTGATTTTGTGTTGTTTTGCTCTGTATCAGTTATAGACTTTTACTTCTTCAGAATTTTTATCAAAATTTCGAACAAATATTTCAAAGTCAAACAACTGAAGTAATTCTAGGCACACAGTGTGAAAACTGATGATTTTGTGCCTTTGTTTCTTGAATACCCAAATATAATTGTCTAATCTTGTTCCCTAATATATTTCAATGTAGACACTTAAAACTGCAAACATTCAGAATCATGAAGCAATTCTCAAACTCATAACCAGAAAGAATGAAATATGGAAGGAAAGTGTTTCTTCCTAGAAGAATACCTAAGATTGGAAGCCTACCTATTGTTAGAAAAAAACAACCAGAATGAGTAAGAGCAAAGAATAACACTTTCCCCCAGGATTATTCTCTTGCCAACATTTGCTACTTACCACATTTGTGTATCAGGAAATATGCTAGAACTCTGAGATTTTCATTACATTAACTAAAATGTTTTTCTTTGTGTTTCTGTGGAAGTCTTTCAATACATGTGCTTCTTTTGACCCAAGTAATGCATTTTAGCTGTAGTGCTAACGAGATAATGGCAGAATACTCTAAATCAATTTGGAAAAGGTTTTTGTCAGATAAGCCAAGTTGGCAACATGTTTGAAGTTCTTATAATTAAAGCATATATCTTAGCTGAAATTCTGTTTAACCTGTTGATTATATTTCCAAACAGCTAGCCAAACTGAAAAAAAACCCCAACAAACTAACAAAAAAAAATGTTCAGAGATCAGGCTAAAACTATTGATGTCTCCATGAAGCATTTCTAATTAGTTGGCCTCATAATGAACTGAGGTTGTTAAGTGCATGGATTTTGACTATGAATGGTCTGTGACTTCTAATTTTACCTTGTGTGGTTTTATTTTTTCCTGGGGTAAGTCAAATAACCTCAGCTGAAAGTGAATTAATTCACTTTCTCTGAGTGCTGTTCATGTAGGTTGGCCTGGTGATGGCAGGAGAGATCAGACTTGTGGAAGGTGGAAACAGAAATGTTCCCTGTAGCTGTCGTGTGTTGTTTTTTAATCTGAAGCTCTGGAGCTTGTGAAGGGAAGTTTCCTAGACTTTCTGCAGTTTTCTTGCAGGGAGGGTGGGTGGTGTGTTTGAATTCCCCTTGTTTTCTGAAGAACAGATGCCTGTCCTTTCAGGAAAATGAATTGGAAAGGGACTGTTAAAAATGCATTCATCTGGTGGGGTTTTTTTGGCATTGAAACCTAAAATAACATTCTGAAGTCCTGAGGTCAAATCATTTGGGTACCCTGGACTATTATTTCTTTTGAATCACAAATTCAGATAATTAGTGCTTTAACAAGCCATATTTTGAAAGAAGTATAGCACTTTACTTGTTGTAAAGGACAAATTTTTGTAAAGAATATAGCACTCAATTTGTCGTAAAGGAACAGTGTTAGTGTTGTTGGTGTATGTGCGCATTTGTTTATTTTTGTGATGGATATTGGATGTGTTCAGTGTGCAAAGGAAAGGTCATTAAGGAGTAGGATCAGCAAGAAAAATGGATGTATGTAATCCAGAAACTTCACATTCAGGTCATCCGAGATGAGTTTTCCTTTGAACTGTGCTCTTCTTTTTGTTTTTAGAAGAAAAAGTGAAAATGAATGACTTGATGTGATGCTAGAGCTAAAAGTGCATAGTAGTTGGAGTCTGGGATACAGAGTGTGTGCCCTTGTTTCTGATACTTAGTTCTAGGATCCAGAAAAACACTGAATTTCATGTAACATGGTTTTTGGGTGATAGTAGGTGATTGGACAGAAAATGCTGCAGTGTAGCACAGAGGTGATGGGTCATTGGGTCATTAAGAAAAATAATGTATGTGTCTATTGTTAATTGGGTAAAAATAGGTATAAAGATAAAAGAACTGCATAATTTGGGGCCATTTTGTGCCGTTGGGCATAGGATGAGCCACAAGGCCTTGTTTGTACCATCAGAAGAAAGAAATGTACCAGATTGCAAAGATACAACCTTGTGCAGTTAGTCTGGAGAGACCTGCCAAGTTTTGTGATGACCTTCTAATAAACATGAGAAACAAGATTCTAACGAGCTGGGGAGTTTTTTTCAAATCATAAAATCATAACTGAGATAAGCAGGGCTCCCCACCAGGAAGGATCCAAAAAGAATTCAGTCCAAAGGAGGCTGAGAAAACCAGAAAGATAAAGAAAAATACAGAAGAAATACAGCAGAATCAGAGAAACAGAAAAAGGATTATTTAGAGAAAAGTTACATAGCACTTTTAGTCTCTGCTCTGATAAATATACCCATGATAAAGAACCATTCCTTTAAATACAGTTTTTGTGTTACTGAAATAGGATTTTATATCACTGTTTAGTAAGAGAGGCCACAGCAGTCACAACAACTTCATTACCGTGGTGGCAGCTAATAACTTGAAACTGAGAAAATAAAACTCTCCAGTTCTTTATTCAGAATAAGCACTCCTGTCCTTGATCAAGGGAACACAAAATATTTACAGGAAAAAGAGGCAGCTTGGCTTCATCGTCAGACAAACTTCTTTTCAGTCAAATCTTTGCTTGGATTTTTGTAGTTCCTATAAGGGATAATTGTGTGCTTTGGGCTTATTTCTGTTCTCTCTCTTGCTAGAACCATGGTTAAGCTCTGTTTAAGCTGCTGTAAGATGATGACAACCAAATTTAACCCAATAATGTTCTATGGATTGATACAAAAACCTCATGAAGTGTTTGGTGAGTGTTTTGCTATTGCCCTTGATCCTAAGGAAGTCTGAGCCAGGTAGAGAGAAGGTGTGGAAATGGGTTTTCTTTGCTTTGGTTCTGACCTGCTTAGCTGCTCTTGCATAGGAATTGTTTTGAATTCAATTTTCTCCAGGTTTGGACCTGGATGAGATTATTTTCTCTTTTCCTGAAGGAGTCATGCTGGCAGATCAAATGCTGGTACTACCGGACTTGCATATTTAGTAACAAATATATCCAACTTAAGTTGTAACACTTCCAGTGTTTTGATTTGGACAAAATGAGCAGAGAAATCCATATGAGAGACACTGAATACTGAAAAGTGGTTGTGTTTTTTTTAAAATCTTTTTTCCATTATTAATCTTCCTCTCTACAGACTTTCCCAACAGCATTTTTCTTGGCCACTCACTGCTGCTTCACTGGCTTTCAAAACAACTAGTATATTAAATTTTCTGTATACTTTGGCTTTTTTCTATCATCTGTAAGTGCTTTTGGATAACCCATTGTCTGTAATGGGCAACACTCACCAAAATCCCTGCCTTTGGAATGATCAGTATCTCTGCAGGCAGGCCATGGATGAATAGCTATTGATGTGTAGAAAACCAAATCTATCAAAAAGGCAGGTCCCTTTTTAGGTGGGAAAGCCTTGAAAGACCTGAAGCTTCATGGCAAATTTTGGAGGGAATTGTGCTTTCTTTGGCATCTTTCTTTGGGACATCAGCTTCTGTGCTGGGAACATCTTGTCTCTTTTGAGGCCTGAGCCTTCCCTCAAAAGGAATCATTTTTCACTGTTCACAGTTGCCATGGCTCCTAATGAGAGAATGATATGAAACGGCTTTGATGACAGATAGAAAATATGTCCTGCTAATCCACTCCAGGGGCAAAACATTTGTTTACTGAGAATTTAATCTCTGGAACTAAGTGAATATATGCGGGGACAGCAAATAACTTAAATATGCTGATAGAGGAAATGTGATCAAGATAGCTCAAAAGAGGGTTTTTGCCACTTTTACTTGATACTCCTAATGGATATCTACTGAATACATGATTGGCTGAAAGGTGCATTTTGTTTTGCAGTGAGTTTGGGATGTAGAAAAGCAGGTGAATAATTGAAATTTTGAGTAGTAACCATCATATCCTTTTTTGATCTGTATTGCTTTTAGGTGAGATAGAAAATACCAGCCTGTGTCTTTCTGAGGTCCACTGGTTCTCATTCAGCAGCTTTGTCTTCTCCTGAAACTCCCCTGAACATCTGTCAGACATTTTCCCTCAGAAACTGAAACCTGCAGTGTCTACAGAGAAACTGTAAGGATTTGTATGCATGTTCATGAAAAGGTCTGTAGTGGTTTTATATTTTACTGCTTATCCTTATGAAGAGATGATTGGTCTTGGGACATCATTTCAGATGCTGAACTCTTGTCTAATGGATAATCCTTAAACCTTAGCTGATAGATTTTGAGAATATTACTAAATCATTCACTGTGTTTTATCTCTCAGTTATATGAATAAAGCCTGGTGATTTTAGAGTGAAAATTGCATTTTCCACAGTGTTACTTCATTTGAGTGAGCCATAGTAGGATTTAATGGAACCCAGCTCCATGTACCATCTTCAGTTGTAAGTATAAAGTAGAAAGGGAGATTTCTGAGAGGGTATCTCCCTTTCTTTATTATTCACTGACAATTTTCAGAGCATTTATGGTGATTATTGGCTTTTTTCCCCTCCTCCTCTTTATCCCAGTAAAAGGAAGAACATCAGGGGAAAAGTCAAGCCACAATGAGTCTGATGTCTGGTTTAACCCTTCCCTTCAGGTCTGTGTGTCTAAGAAAGGATTAATGTCCCAGCACTTGCTCCCATCCATGCACATGGTATATTTGTATACACAGTGATCAGGAAATGTTATTACATCCATTTCTTAGGGAATGACAAATTTGGCGGCTGTATATGCAATGCAAATTCCCTATAAATTCAAAAGCTCTGTATTTACTTCTGCAAAAGCATTTTGGATGTAAAATGCAAAAGCAAATAAACCTTTATTTTTTAGGATGAAAAGAAGAACAACTTTGAGACTGAATTCCCTTATTTCTAAATATATGTACACCTCAAATAAATCCATATGTATCTTAAAGCTATGGAGGATCTATAATGTTATGACTTCTGACTTTCTATACATCTGAGCTGTAATTTTTTTTTTCACTTTGACACATAGATATATATGTATGTTTTCATATGCATGGCTTCAAACTGAGAGGGATCTTAGATACTGGGCAGGAATTGTTCCCTGTGAGGGTGGGGAGGCCTTGGCACAGGGTCACCAGAGAAGCTGTGGCTGCCCCTGGATCCCTGGAAGTGCCCAAGACCAGGTTGGATGGGGTTTATGACAGCCAGGGATAGTGGAAGGTGTTGGAATTGGAGCTGGATGAGCTTTAGGGTCCCTCCCAATCCAAACCATCCTGGGATTCTGTGATATTTATTTATTATTGCAATGTATGCATAAGTGCACTCACAGAAATAAAATATCTTGTTAATATCTGTGTAGATCCAAATTGTCCTTCATAAGTACAAGGAACACATATAATAGACATTTTATGAATTATTACCATAATCTAACCCTTTTAAATTTCTCCCTGGATTTTTTCTGTCTCCATATATTTTCCCTATATTCCTCTCTTTCAGAGATTTTTTTTTTGCCACTGCAAGTGTCCCATAAACAAAATATAGTAATTAAAGAAAGGTAGCAGTGCTGAGTTTATCATTAGCAATATGAGAATTTGACAAAATGTCTGCTCAAAAGGAAATTCAGTCTCATCCTATTAATTTTATCTAACTCACCTGTCTGTCACTTGCTAATATTGAACTTTATATTTCATTGAATACATTTCATTGAAACATTTTCTCATTTTTTTTTCCTTTTCTTGTTCTGTTTTTTTTTTTTCCTTCTGGATTTCAGGATATTTCTGAAATGTTCTTCATGAATCCTGTCAGCAAATTGTGTTTGGTTTAGATTAATTTCTTCCTGTCATGCCAATGTCAGGAGTCTCACAGAAGTGCAGCATCTTCTGTGGTGTCTGACTCCTAAGGAACAAGATCTTGGCACTACAGTAAGGTACCAAAGAGACAGGTCTTTAATTAATTTTATAGTAAATGTTATATTCACTTCCGGGCACTGAGGCACTTCTTTTATGCACAGCTCTTTTAATCTTCACCTTGGTTAATGCATATTATTTCTGTTACGAATTCTTGGAAGATTCCCTTTGGGCCTTCAGAATATTCTGCTTAGTGTCTCCTGCATTTTAGAGGGTTTATTAAATTAAATTTCTCGAAGAAATATCCAGGGTCTTTCAATTCCCAGAGCATCCTCTCTACTAGTTACCCTTGGGACTGGATTTGAGCTTTTATATTTGTTTTTAATTTCCCAGTATTTAGCTACTGAATGTCTCACTTTCATGTAAATACTGATTTTTTTTTCTCATGTGTTTTTGGCTTTTTTTAAAAAAAATAATCTATTAGAGCATAAATGCAGATTTTTTGTTTTGTTTTGTTTTTTAAAAAAATAAGGTTAGGAATGATGACTATTCCACTGCTCTCTAGCCCTACAGAACTTCTTTCTTCTGTAAGCCTAAATTCATCATAATTTTGAGTTGTTTTCCTGGGAACTCATCCATTTTCTATGAGAGCTCAAACACAATGTGGAAATGTTGTTCTATCCCAGTTAAAGTATTCCTGAAAAAGGAGGTGAAAGGGGTTTTGAAATGAAAGTTGAAAAGGAATATGAATGATGGAAGATGAGCCATTCAGTGAATAAATTAGTGGAGGAGATGGTTGGAAGTGAAACTAAGACAAAAATGACAAATGAGAGGAAAACAGAAAGGGTAAACCAGAATGAAAAAACACCTGTGCTGTTGAAAGCCTTCACTTAGAGGCTTAAAATATTCACCTGCCAGATGATTTTAATAGGTGGGACCCACTCAACTACAAAAGCTTGGTATGTTCAGAAAAGATATGTGAGACTGACGTGCCTATGTCGTGAATTTGATGTGACTTGGGTACTAAACACAGTGAGAGTTTGAGCTTTAAATACACCATTGTCCTTGAATTTCTGTTCATTCTGGGCTTGTCCAGAGTTCCTCTGGAAAATCTGGGATGCGTATAACAAGAGGTATTACTTCTTAACCTCTTAAAGCCTTTTCAAGATGCATAACAATTAATAACAGTTAATAATTAGAACATTTCTAAAAATGCTTCTAATTTAGAAGCTCCACAGGCCTTCATTAAGACCCTTGCATCAGTGCTAATTGCAGAGCAGGTACCTTATTATCTCCTTTCAGCCTTTTACTTATTAAGAGTTGTTTTTTTTTTTTTTTTTTAAATACAGTTGTTGCTTCAAAGCTTCTTCACTGCAGAGGTATGAAGTTTGTCTTAATTTGCTGAGGTTATGTTAGTGAACAGTGGAGCTAAGTGGAAATCATATTTTGACAGTGTGTAAGTCTATATTTTTATCCAATTAGAATATTTTTCTGTCTTTTACAGCCATAAGCCCAAGCTCTACTGCTCTACATGCCCTCATTAAAAACTGAGGAGAAAAATCAATGCATCACAGCAACATTAATTGGTAGGGTTTTTAAAACCAAATAGCTACCAATTTTGATAAATGTATTTTATTCAGCTTCTGTTCTGTTGGAGAAATAACATTTTAAGTAATACAAATGCAGTGCTTTTAGTGTTTCTTGAAGAGGGCAGAGTTGCAATTATGCAGTTGGATTTTCTGGAAATCTTGAGCAATCACACACATACAGTAAGACTTATCTCATCACAGACATCTAGAACTTGAAACATCTAGAATGAATTCCAAATTGTGAAGTATTTCCCATAATCCCTGCTGTTAGTAAGTACATTCCTCTTTAACACCCTGGCCAAAAGTCAGCAAAAATCAGCATTTCTCATTTTGGGTTATGAATGAGAAAGATGGACAACAGATGGAAAATGGTCTCTACTTGCAAAAGGATTGTAAATAAAGCGTTACCTGTGGATCCATATAGATAAATAAACATTTTCACATACAGTCACCTGTTTCTTCCATTTCCCATATTGCAGAGCCCCCAGACTATATTCCATTAACATGTTGAATCCAAGACCTGCAATATTCATCCTTCTTAAATATGTTATGGAAGCTGTGAGTATTCTTTTTTTTTTATAAAGAACTCCTGATATAGTTGTGCTTTTATAACTGAGATGTTAATTCCAACATTGGATACATTGAAGGAATGTGTAAAATATAATGTCCTGAATTCACAGGACTATCTTGTACTGTCTGCAGTCAGAATAACCTGCTCTCTTATGGCACAGGGTGTATTTCTCTGCCCAAACAACCAACATGTGAAGCTACAGCTTAAGATTTTTTTGCTGGGAGCCTGGTATCTGAGCAATTCTGCCCTACATATTTCTTGAACATATAAACCTGTAAAAATTTGTGGTATATAAATCTCCATAGAAATGGAGTATGTTCCATTGCTATAATCATTCTTAGAAAGGAAATCCTCTGATATACATCTGCTACTTTCAAGTATCACACTTTAAAAACACAGTAAAAACAATAACATCAGTAGACTGATGATGTGCAGTAGATACAGCAGATGTTTGTAGTGTTTTGCCTAAAGCTGGAGGATAGCCCGTGTGCAGAAATGTGACTCAGTGTATTTTTAACCAATTTATACTTTATTACAAGCATGTATATTGCCCAAGAGATGTATACTTGAAAGTATTTTTAGAAATAAACATCTTTAAGAGATTATGTTCTTTCAAACCCCTCTCCTTTCCGTGTCTAAGAAATATATGTTTAGACAAAATCACACTGAAATATTTAAACATATTTAAACAGAATTACACATTTCTGCCACATGGATATATTAAAAAAAAAAAATAAAAAATCAGCATCTCTCCAGATTTCTTCATCCTGAAACTAGTGTTAATTGCTTGTGGAAGAGCATCCCAGTTTAATTAAAGTTTACATCTTTAAGTTTTAAAGGTCTGGAGCACCTCTGGGTGGCATCACTGCTTGGTCTCCAGTGGCCCCAGGCACAATGCTCTGGTGTCGCTGTGCAGGAGGGAGGGATGCTCTGGCCACCTCAGGCAGGGGCTCAGATGTGCAGTCAGGGCATTTGTCACTGTGCCACAGTGTCTTTGAGTCTCACACAAAATCCAGAAATCAAAAACGAGGCAATCATAGCTGTTTTCTTTACAGGCAGTACTTTATTAGGTAGCAGTACAGTGGGGTTTGTGGTAAGACATTACCATAGCAGTAATTCCAGAGTGTAGTTATTAGTGCAGATTACATTAGCTGTGCAATGGAGTTCCATGCAGATGAAGCATAAATACCCACAAACTCCTGGTACCAGGAAATGGAAAGAAGATAAAGTGCCACAAATGATGTCTCTTTATTTCTCCAGGTTCTTTTAAAGTACCAATATATAAGTGCTTTACAAGATGAGGATTGCAAAACAGATTCTGTTCTTGATGATTGTTTTATCTGCCAAAGAATTATGCCTGGTTTATGCTTTCTCTGCTAGCACAGGTTATTTCCAGAGGAAGCTTGTTTGCTATCAACTTCTGTAGACATAAGAAATGCACATGAGTGTAAATGTATTCCAGTTAACAGGGATATTTCTTGTTTTGTTTCAGTCTGGTTTGTTGCTTTTGGGTTTTGTTTTGTTTGTTTGTTTTTCACAGAAGATGGTAGCTTAGGTCTGTATAGAGAGTTTTCCTGTTGTTTTGCAGAAGATTGCACAATATGGTCTGATTTTCCCAAGCTACCAGGACTTATGAGATGAGGGTTTTCCATATCATCCAACATCCCAACCTACAAGACAAGTATGCAATTGTTATTTTTTTTATTAAATACATTGATTTTGTTTATAAAAAGTCTGTGAAAAATTGTGAAAAATTGTACACTGGGTAATGCCATCTAGATATCATTTAAGCTCATCAGGAAGGCTTATTTTATGGGAAAAATTCTGGCTATCAAAAATTAAAACACAAGCACCAAAGTACTTTTTTCTCAATTCAGCAATCTGGAATTTAACACTTTGCATATTTGTTGGCTGCAGAATGGCCTGGGATTATTGACTGCTTAAGAAATTTTTCTTAAGAAAGTATCTATTTCATTTTTGAGGTTACCAGATTTGTTTTGCCAAGTTTAGTTTGGGTGAAATGTGTATTTTAATTAGAGGAAAATATTTTTCCCCCCTAACAGTAATTGAAGTTAGATGTAGTAAATTATTTTAAAATTGAAGAGTAATTAGAAGAATACAGTAAGTTATGGTATGCTAAATTCACTTGTTCACATGCTCAACTTTTCAATTTATATATATTCTACTAGTATGAAAATAGAAAAAAGGCATAAAAAGAACAACCCTTGCTTAAGGAAATAAATGTAAAGGCTGTTAGTAGGTTTAAGTTTGTAGAAGTTATTTTTTGATAATACAGATTTTAAAAACCAGGCTTAGTCATACTTAATAAGGTTTTAGACTCACCAGAAGAGGAATGTGATCATAATTCTTTCCCCCTATACTGAAAGTATCCAAATAAAGCTTTAAGAATGTGACAGTGAAAGAATACTTGAGGCATAATACACAACATATGAAGACCTGAATGCCAGGACAGAAATTTATTCTTTCCCAGAGCTCTGAGAGATGTACAGGTCAAATTTATGTGCTTGCTGAAGGAAGTTGTTTACTCCATGACTAAGCACCCCTTTCAAGTCAAATGAAATAATAAGAAAATACATTTACTGCATTTTGGTGCTCCTTTTTCCATTCCATTTTCCCTTCCTTTCTTATTTCATTTTTTCTTCCACAGGTTTTTAAGAGGTAAGGTTAGCATTTATATCTGGCCTAGACTGGTTTCTTTCATACCTGGGTTTAGGATGGCTGTCCCTCCCTAGAGATACTTATTCTATCAGAAGTGAGAGACATCATCCATTCTTGTTAGAAACTCATTATCCATCTCCATTAAAAGTGGGAAGATATTGCTTAATTACTGTGTTTCACAAAGACCCTTTGGTGCAGACCAAGGAATGTGATGCTAAAATGGTGATGTCAATAATTCAAGTTTTTGAGACACTGTGGATATTCCTCCCAGATTACATTGAATCCTCTCATCCTTTTACTAAAAAATAGGATAATTTGGTGAACAATGTCACTGGTCTCAGAGACCAGTTCTCAGCAGAGAATTCAGGGTGAGCAGCATGAAGTGTGGCTGTGTGCCAGGTTATCCAGGCTGAGATGTATGGACATGGATATGGATATGGATATGGATATGGATATGGATATGGATGTGGATATGGATATGGATGTGGATATGGATATGGTGATTTCACCAGAAAGACATCTCACCTCAGGGACTGTGAGAACAGAGAAAAATGAAAAACGAGACTGGGAATGAGCTGCAGTCAAGTGCTAGTAAATGTTCCTCCTGCAGAAATTCAGGGAGGTCTTTGGACCCTGATCTCTTAAGGATATAACCTTAAGAAGAGACCTTAAGAGTTTGAGTAATTTTTGAACTTCTGAACCAAAACCTGCCAGTAACAAGTGAATGTCACTAGTGTTAAATATATTTCTGACAATGTCAATGCAATCCAAGCTAGATCAAGGGAACAACAAAACACAGCTTGTACTCAACTGCACAAAGACACAAAGTCTGCAGAATCCACCCCTTGCTGCTACCACTGAAGGTTTTAGGGGGAAAGAATTATGATCACAGCTCTCTTGTTTCCTTTCAGCCCAAAACAAAATGTTTCTTTTCACAATTCTTTAATGAAAGTGAAGCAGCTAAAATAGATTCTGAGAATTTTCCAAATGAGAAAGCTAAAGCAGGTCAGTGCTTTTTAACAGTATTGCAATGACTGACACTCAAATAGAAATTTGTTCAATACCCTGTTCTGTTTGTGCTGATTTGAACCCTGATGCCCATTTGCCTGGAGAACTTTCAGTATAAAAGGTATTTTAAAGTATAATTTTGTCATTTGAGGGCAATTCAGATTGAATGAAAGACTGAAAAGTCACTACAATGAGAACCTCTCTGCCCCTCCAGTAAGTGCTCTAATCACCCAGTCTGTGAATTGCATCACTCTCTCAGCTCAAAGCCAAATAAATGACAAAGTTCTTCTGGATCCTGTAGGAATATGGTGCTTTATTCCTAACCTTTTCTCTGATTAAAACCAGTGAAACAGTTAAGCAGCAACAGGGGGTTTTGTGAACTTGAATGAAAATGGGGCGCAAGAGAGCACTGGGTGATTGAAATCAGTCTGTGTTTAAAAATCAGGTACCAAGAGTAGTCACAGTTCTGTTCAGAGCATCTTTCACAAACTATGAGAAATTTAGATTCAATTAATCATCAGTTAAGAAGTACTCTCTAGAGGGTAGAACTGTCTCTATTTCCTATGTCATGAAATTCATGAAACAATGAGAGATTCTCTACTCAGATAGTTTGATGATGAGATAAAACCCATAGAAAACTGAATCTGCAGGAATGATCCTCAAATGACTCTTTCTGGAGGTAACTCTTACCCCTTTCCCCAAGAAAAAGAGAACAAAAAATCCCCCATGCCTTGAGACAGAAAATATCATCTCTGTCTGAGTTAACAATCAGGAACCGGTTTTAGCCTTACATACCAACCAATATCATAATGTGCTGCTGGAGTAGTAGAAGAAACTGAAAAATGAGAAATAAATGTATTTGTGATCCAAAGGTTTCACTGACAGAAGTGCCAGAGAAATTGGTGAATTTTCTAGTGGTGAAAAACTCCCTGTCAAGCAGCTATTTTGTGTTGGTTTAGCCAATGATTATGGAAACTTCCAGTTTGTCTGTGGATGAGTCATAGCTCTGAGGGAGATTTCTTGACAGTCTTTAGCTGTCAGCAGAGAGAATCCTTATTAAATTCACTGGATAGATACACAGTGGTATTAATGTGAGATAAATAACTTTATACCTTGGGGACTAGTGCCCAGTGGAGCTTCAGAGTAAGGAATTCCCCAAATCCTTCCAAGAAGGAAATGTGAGAGGAACTCTTGCTACTCTAAAGAGAAATAAAAATCAGAGGAACTGCTTGACATCTACTCAGCACTGACTTGTGATACAGAAAGACATTCAATATTTTTATAAAATTACTTTTCTTTTTTTCCCCAGAAATCTTTTTAGCCAAATAAATTATACTTTCTCATTTTGGTTCTTTGCTAGATCATTGACCACTGGTATTTTGCAATGATAAAATATTATGAGTGGCAAAATTGTAGGTGATTTAATATGTTTAGATATACTAACCTTATTTAAGCATTAATTTCTGTAGCATTGGCAGATAATAGACTTTTGCTCCCATATAATCTTCCTTGCCAGACAATTTAAACTCCCCAGGAGCTATTTTTATTTTCTTGGTGTACAAGATAAATTACTACAATCAAACTAGCAGGAAACCAATTACATTATGCATATGTATGAAAGCAGTTGAAAATACCCAAATAAACATTTAAACTTTTTCTTTAATTTGGTAGTTAAGATTCTGGAAGTGGCAGAAGAGAAAGTTTTTACCGAATATCATACAAGTACAAGTTTCAGTTTTAGTCCTGTTTATGGAATTAATTTTTACTCTCTGTTTTTACTTGTTTTACACTTTTATATAGTCTTTGCAACACAGAGAGAACTTAAAATTTTCTGAGATTCCAACTTACATAACCCCCCAACTGCTGCTAATGAGCAAGAAAGGAAAATTTGGAAATTGGCCCAAAACAATGGTGTAAATACCTGAAGAAAAGTCACAGATACCCTGATTTGGTCATTATAATGTTAGTGTTCATCTCTTTTTAATGTCTGCTAGGATAGGATAGGATAGGATAGGATAGGATAGGATAGGATAGGATAGGATAGGATAGGATAGG